>NW_027620846.1:0-14000 GCF_964198595.1 Lampetra fluviatilis
ACACACACAGTACACACACACAGTACACACACACAGTGTACACACACAGTGCACACACACAGTGCACACACACAGTGCACACACAGTGCACACACAGTGTACACACACAGTGTACACACACAGTGCACACACAGTGCACACACACAGTGCACACACACAGTGCACACACACAGTGCACACACACAGTGCACACACACAGTACACACACACAGTGTACACACACAGTGCACACACACAGTGTACACACACAGTGCACACACACAGTACACACACACAGTGTACACACACAGTGTACACACACAGTGCACACACACAGTACACACACACAGTGCACACACACAGTACACACACACAGTGTACACACAGTACACACACACAGTGCACACACACAGTGCACACACACAGTGCACACACACAGTGCACACACACAGTGTACACACACAGTACACACACAGTACACACACAGTACACACACACAGTGTACACACACAGTGCACACACACAGTACACACACACAGTGTACACACAGTGTACACACACAGTGCACACACACAGTGCACACACACAGTACACACACAGTGTACACACACAGTGCACACACACAGTGTACACACACAGTGCACACACAGTGTACACACAGTGTACACACACAGTGTACACACACAGTGCACACACAGTGCACACACACAGTGCACACACACAGTGCACACACACAGTACACACACACAGTGCACACACACAGTGTACACACAGTGTACACACACAGTGTACACACACAGTGTACACACACAGTGCACACACACAGTGTACACACACAGTGCACACACACAGTGTACACACACAGTGCACACACAGTGTACACACAGTGTACACACACAGTGCACACACACAGTGCACACACACAGTGCACACACACAGTGCACACACACAGTGCACACACACAGTACACACACACAGTGCACACACACAGTACACACACACAGTGTACACACAGTGTACACACACAGTGCACACACACAGTACACACACACAGTGCACACACACAGTACACACACACAGTGTACACACAGTGTACACACACAGTACACACACACAGTGTACACACAGTGTACACACAGTGTACACACACAGTGCACACACACAGTGCACACACACAGTGCACACACACAGTGTACACACACAGTGCACACACACAGTGCACACACACAGTGTACACACACAGTGCACACACACAGTACACACACAGTGCACACACACAGTGCACACACACAGTGTACACACACAGTGTACACACACAGTGCACACACACAGTGCACACACACAGTACACACACAGTGCACACACACAGTGTACACACAGTGTACACACACAGTGCACACACACAGTGCACACACACAGTGCACACACACAGTGCACACACACAGTGTACACACAGTGCACACACACAGTGCACACACACAGTGCACACACACAGTGTACACACACAGTACACACACAGTGGACACACACAGTACACACACACAGTGTACACACACAGTACACACACAGTGCACACACACAGTGCACACACACAGTACACACACAGTGCACACACACAGTGCACACACACAGTACACACACACAGTGTACACACACAGTGCACACACACAGTGCACACACAGTGTACACACACAGTACACACACACAGTGCACACACACAGTACACACACAGTGCACACACACAGTGTACACACAGTGTACACACACAGTACACACACACAGTGCACACACACAGTGTACACACACAGTACACACACAGTGCACACACACAGTGCACACACAGTGTACACACACAGTACACACACACAGTGCACACACACAGTACACACACAGTGCACACACACAGTGCACACACAGTGTACACACACAGTACACACACACAGTGCACACACACAGTACACACACAGTGCACACACACAGTGCACACACACAGTGTACACACACAGTACACACACAGTACACACACACAGTGCACACACACAGTGTACACACACAGTACACACACAGTGCACACACACAGTGCACACACACAGTGCACACACACAGTGCACACACACAGTGCACACACACAGTGCACACACACAGTGTACACACACAGTGCACACACACAGTGTACACACACAGTGCACACACACAGTGTACACACACAGTGTACACACACAGTGCACACACACAGTACACACACACAGTGCACACACACAGTGCACACACACAGTGCACACACACAGTGTACACACACAGTGCACACACACAGTGTACACACACAGTGCACACACACAGTACACACACACAGTACACACACACAGTGTACACACACAGTGCACACACACAGTGCACACACACAGTGCACACACAGTGCACACACACAGTACACACACACAGTGCACACACACAGTACACACACACAGTGCACACACACAGTGCACACACACAGTACACACACACAGTGCACACACACAGTGCACACACACAGTGCACACACACAGTGCACACACACAGTGCACACACACAGTGTACACACACAGTACACACACACAGTGCACACACACAGTACACACACACAGTGCACACACACAGTGTACACACACAGTGCACACACAGTACACACACACAGTGCACACACACAGTACACACACACAGTGCACACACACAGTGTACACACACAGTGCACACACACAGTGTACACACACAGTGCACACACAGTACACACACACAGTGCACACACACAGTGCACACACACAGTGTACACACACAGTGCACACACACAGTGTACACACACAGTGCACACACACAGTACTCACACACAGTGTACACACACAGTGTACACACACACAGTACACACACACAGTGCACACACACAGTGTACACACACAGTGCACACACACAGTACACACACACAGTACACACACACAGTGCACACACACAGTACACACACACAGTGTACACACACAGTGTACACACACAGTGCACACACACAGTGCACACACACAGTGCACACACACAGTACACACACACAGTACACACACACAGTGCACACACACAGTGCACACACACAGTGCACACACACAGTGTACACACACAGTGTACACACACAGTGCACACACACAGTACACACACACAGTGCACACACACAGTGCACACACACAGTGTACACACACAGTGCACACACACAGTGTACACACACAGTGCACACACACAGTGTACACACACAGTGCACACACACAGTGTACACACACAGTGCACACACACAGTGCACACACACAGTGTACACACACAGTGTACACACACAGTGCACACACACAGTGCACACACACAGTACACACACACAGTGCACACACACAGTGTACACACACAGTGTACACACACAGTACACACACACAGTGCACACACACAGTGTACACACACAGTACACACACACAGTGCACACACACAGTGTACACACACAGTGCACACACACAGTGCACACACACAGTATACACACACAGTATACACACACAGTACACACACACAGTGCACACACACAGTGTACACACACAGTGCACACACACAGTGCACACACACAGTATACACACACAGTGCACACACACAGTGCACACACACAGTGCACACACACAGTGTACACACACAGTGCACACACACAGTGCACACACACAGTATACACACACAGTACACACACACAGTGTACACACACAGTGTACACACACAGTATACACACACAGTGCACACACACAGTGCACACACACAGTGCACACACACAGTGTACACACACAGTGCACACACACAGTGCACACACACAGTGTACACACACAGTGCACACACACAGTGCACACACACAGTACACACACACAGTGTACACACACAGTGCACACACACAGTGCACACACACAGTGCACACACACAGTGCACACACACAGTGCACACACACAGTACACACACACAGTGCACACACACAGTGCACACACACAGTGCACACACACAGTGCACACACACACAGTGTACACACACAGTGTACACACACAGTACACACACACAGTGCACACACACAGTGCACACACACAGTGTACACACACAGTGCACACACACAGTGCACACACACAGTGCACACACACAGTGCACACACACAGTGTACACACACAGTGCACACACACAGTGCACACACACAGTGCACACACACAGTGTACACACACAGTGCACACACACAGTGCACACACACACAGTGCACACACACACAGTGCACACACACAGTGCACACACACAGTGCACACACACAGTGTACACACACAGTACACACACACAGTGCACACACACAGTGCACACACACAGTGTACACACACAGTGTACACACACAGTGTACACACACAGTGCACACACACAGTGCACACACACAGTGTACACACACAGTACACAACACACAGTGCACACACACAGTGCACACACACAGTGTACACACACAGTGCACACACACAGTGCACACACACAGTGCACACACACAGTGTACACACACAGTGCACACACAGTGTACACACACAGTGCACACACACAGTGTACACACACAGTGCACACACACAGTGCACACACACAGTGTACACACACAGTACACACACAGTGCACACACACAGTGCACACACACAGTGTACACACACAGTGCACACACACAGTGCACACACACAGTGCACACACACAGTGTACACACACAGTACACACACACAGTGCACACACACAGTGTACACACACAGTACACACACAGTGCACACACACAGTGTACACACACAGTGCACACACACAGTGCACACACACAGTGTACACACACACAGTACACACACACAGTGCACACACACAGTTACACACACAGTGCACACACACAGTGCACACACACAGTGCACACACACAGTGCACACACACAGTGCACACACACAGTGTACACACACAGTGCACACACACAGTGCACACACACAGTGCACACACACAGTGCACACACACAGTGCACACACACAGTGCACACACACAGTGCACACACACAGTGCACACACACAGTGCACACACACAGTGCACACACACAGTGCACACACACAGTGCACACACACAGTGCACACACACAGTGCACACACACAGTGCACACACACAGTGCACACACACAGTGCACACACACAGTGCACACACACAGTACACACACACAGTACACACACACAGTGCACACACACAGTGCACACACACAGTGCACACACACAGTGCACACACACAGTGCACACACACAGTGCACACACACAGTGCACACACAGTGCACACACACAGTGCACACACACAGTGCACACACACAGTGCACACACACAGTGCACACACACAGTGCACACACACAGTGCACACACACAGTGCACACACACAGTGCACACACACAGTGCACACACACAGTGCACACACACAGTGCACACACACAGTGTACACACACAGTGCACACACACAGTGTACACACACAGTGCACACACACAGTGCACACACACAGTGCACACACACAGTGTACACACACAGTGCACACACACAGTGCACACACACAGTGTACACACACACAGTGCACACACACAGTGCACACACACAGTGTACACACACAGTGCACACACACAGTGCACACACACAGTGCACACACACAGTGTACACACACAGTACACACACACAGTGCACACACACAGTGCACACACACAGTGCACACACACACAGTGCACACACACACAGTGCACACACACAGTGCACACACACAGTGCACACACACAGTACACACACACAGTGCACACACACAGTGCACACACACAGTGCACACACACAGTGCACACACACAGTGTACACACACAGTGCACACACACAGTGCACACACACAGTGTACACACACAGTGCATACACAGTGTACACACACAGTGTACACACACAGTGTACACACACAGTACACACACAGTGCACACACACAGTGCACACACACAGTGCACACACACAGTGCACACACACAGTGCACACACACAGTGCACACACACAGTGCACACACACAGTGCACACACACAGTGCACACACACAGTGCACACACACACAGTGCACACACACAGTGCACACACACAGTGCACACACACAGTGCACACACACAGTGCACACACACAGTGCACACACACAGTGCACACACACAGTGCACACACACAGTGCACACACACAGTGCACACACACAGTGCACACACACAGTGCACACACACAGTACACACACACAGTGCACACACACAGTACACACACACAGTGCACACACACAGTGCACACACACAGTGCACACACACAGTGCACACACACAGTACACACACACAGTACACACACACAGTGCACACACACAGTGCACACACACAGTGCACACACACAGTACACACACACAGTGCACACACACAGTGCACACACACAGTGCACACACACAGTACACACACACAGTGCACACACACAGTGCACACACACAGTACACACACACAGTGCACACACAGTGTACACACACAGTACACACACAGTGCACACACACAGTGCACACACACAGTGTACACACACAGTGCACACACACAGTACACACACAGTGCACACACACAGTGCACACACACAGTGTACACACACAGTGTACACACACAGTGCACACACACAGTGTACACACACAGTGTACACACACAGTGTACACACACAGTGTACACACACAGTACACACACACAGTGCACACACACAGTGTACACACACAGTGCACACACACAGTACACACACACAGTGTACACACACAGTGTCACACACACAGTGTACACACACAGTGCACACACACAGTACACACACACAGTGTACACACACAGTACACACACAGTGCACACACACAGTGCACACACACAGTACACACACACAGTGCACACACACAGTGCACACACAGTGTACACACACAGTACACACACACAGTGTACACACACAGTGTACACACACAGTACACACACACAGTACACACACACAGTACACACACAGTGTACACACACAGTACACACACACAGTGTACACACACAGTACACACACACAGTACACACACACAGTACACACACAGTGTACACGCACAGTACACACACACAGTGTACACACACAGTGTACACACACAGTACACACACAGTGCACACACACAGTGCACACACACAGTGTACACACACAGTGCACACACACAGTGCACACACACAGTGCACACACACAGTGTACACACACAGTGCACACACACAGTGCACACACACAGTGCTCACACACAGTGCACACACACAGTGTACACACACAGTGTACACACACAGTACACACACACAGTGCACACACACAGTGCACACACACAGTGTACACACACAGTGCACACACACAGTGCACACACACAGTGCACACACACAGTGTACACACACAGTGCACACACACAGTGCACACACACAGTGCACACACACAGTGCACACACACAGTGCACACACACAGTGCACACACACAGTGCACACACACAGTGTACACACACAGTGCACACACACAGTACACACACACAGTGCACACACACAGTACACACACACAGTACACACACACAGTACACACACAGTGTACACACACAGTACACACACACAGTGTACACACACAGTGTACACACACAGTACACACACAGTGCACACACACAGTGCACACACACAGTACACACACACAGTGCACACACACAGTACACACACACAGTACACACACACAGTACACACACAGTGTACACACACAGTACACACACACAGTGTACACACACAGTGTACACACACAGTACACACACAGTGCACACACACAGTGCACACACACAGTACACACACACAGTGCACACACACAGTGCACACACACAGTGCACACACACAGTACACACACACAGTACACACACACAGTGTACACACACAGTACACACACACAGTGTACACACACACAGTGTACACACACACAGTGCACACACACAGTGCACACACACAGTACACACACACAGTACACACACACAGTACACACACACAGTGCACACACACAGTACACACACACAGTGTACACACACAGTACACACACACAGTACACACACACAGTACACACACAGTGCACACACACAGTGCACACACACAGTGCACACACACAGTGCACACACACAGTGCACACACACAGTACACACACACAGTGCACACACACAGTACACACACACAGTGCACACACACAGTGTACACACACAGTGCACACACACAGTACACACACACAGTGCACACACACAGTGTACACACACAGTACACACACACAGTGCACACACACAGTACACACACACAGTACACACACACAGTGCACACACACAGTGCACACACACAGTACACACACACAGTGCACACACACAGTGTACACACACAGTACACACACAGTGTACACACACACAGTGTACACACACACAGTGCACACACACAGTGCACACACACAGTGCACACACAGTACACACACACAGTGCACACACACAGTGTACACACACAGTACACACACACAGTGCACACACACAGTGCACACACACAGTACACACACATACACACACACAGTGCACACACACAGTGCACACACACAGTGCACACACACAGTGCACACACACAGTGTACACACACAGTGCACACACACAGTGCACACACACAGTGTACACACACAGTGCACACACACAGTGCACACACACAGTGACACACACACAGTGCACACACACAGTGCACACACACAGTACACACACAGTGTACACACACAGTGCACACACACAGTACACACACACAGTGCACACACACAGTGCACACACACAGTACACACACACAGTGCACACACACAGTGTACACACACAGTACACACACACAGTGCACACACACAGTGTACACACACAGTGTACACACACAGTGTACACACACAGTGTACACACACAGTACACACACACAGTGCACACACACAGTGTACACACACAGTGCACACACACAGTGCACACACACAGTACACACACAGTGCACACACACAGTGCACACACACAGTGTACACACACAGTGTACACACACAGTGCACACACACAGTGTACACACACAGTGCACACACACAGTGCACACACACAGTACACACACAGTGCACACACACAGTGTACACACACAGTGCACACACACAGTGTACACACACAGTACACACACAGTGCACACACACAGTGCACACACACAGTGCACACACACAGTGTACACACACAGTGCACACACACAGTGTACACACACAGTGTACACACACAGTGCACACACACAGTGCACACACACAGTGTACACACACAGTGTACACACACAGTGCACACACACAGTGTCACACACACAGTGTACACACACAGTGCACACACACAGTACACACACAGTGCACACACACAGTGTCACACACACAGTGCACACACACAGTGCACACACACAGTGTACACACACAGTGCACACACACAGTGCACACACACAGTGCACACACACACAGTGCACACACACAGTGCACACACACAGTGTACACACACAGTGTACACACACACAGTGCACACACACAGTGTACACACACAGTGTACACACAGTGCACACACACAGTGTACACACACAGTGCACACACACAGTGCACACACACAGTGCACACACACAGTGTACACACACAGTGCACACACACAGTGTACACACACAGTGCACACACACAGTGTACACACACAGTGACACACACAGTGCACACACACAGTGTACACACACAGTACACACACACAGTGCACACACACAGTGTACACACACAGTGCACACACACAGTGCACACACACAGTGTACACACACAGTGTACACACACAGTGCACACACACAGTGTACACACACAGTGTACACACAGTGCACACACACAGTGTACACACACAGTGCACACACACAGTGCACACACACAGTGCACACACACAGTGCACACACACAGTGCACACACACAGTGCACACACACAGTGACACACACAGTGTACACACAGTGCACACACACAGTGTACACACACAGTGCACACACAGTGCACACACACAGTGCACACACACAGTGCACACACACAGTGCACACACACAGTGCACACACACAGTGTACACACACACAGTGCACACACACAGTGTACACACAGTACACACACACAGTGCACACACACAGTACACACACACAGTGCACACACACAGTGCACAGACACACACAGTGCACACACACAGTGCACACACACAGTGCACACACACAGTGCACACACACAGTACACACACACAGTGCACACACACAGTGCACACACACAGTGCACACACACAGTGTACACACACAGTGCACACACACAGTACACACACACAGTGCACACACACAGTGCACACACACAGTACACACACACAGTGCACACACACAGTGTACACACACAGTGCACACACACAGTGCACACACACAGTGCACACACACAGTGCACACACACAGTACACACACACAGTGCACACACACAGTGCACACACACAGTGCACACACAGTACACACACAGTGCACACACACAGTGCACACACAGTACACACACACAGTGTACACACACAGTGGTGATGATGGTGATGATGTTGATGTTGTTGATGATGTTGTTGATGTTGATGTTGGTGATGTTGTTGATATTGATGATGTTGTTGATGTTGTTGATGTTGATGTTGATGATGTTGTTGATATTGATGATGTTGTTGATGATGTTGTTAATGTTGATGTTGTTGTTGATGTTGTTGTTGATGTTGATGATGTTGATGTTGTTGATGTTGTTGATGTTGTTGATGTTGTTGTTGATGTTGATGATGTTGATGATGTTGATGTTGTTGATGTTGTTGATGCTGTTGTTGATGTTGTTGATGTTGATGATGTTGATGATGTTGATGTTGATGATGTTGATGTTGATGATGTTGATGTTGATGTTGATGTTGTTGATGTTGTTGATGTTGATGTTGTTGATGTTGATGATGTTGATGTTGGTGATGTTGATGTTGGTGATGTTGATGTTGTTGATGTTGATGTTGTTGATGTTGTTGATGTTGTTAATGTTGATGTTGATGATGTTGTTGATGTTGATGATGTTGATGATGTTGATGTTGATGTTGTTGATGTTGATGTTGGTGATGTTGATGTTGTTGATGTTGATGTTGTTGATGTTGTTGATGTTGATGATGTTAATGTTGATGTTGTTGTTGATGTTGTTGATGTTGTTGATGTTGTTAATGTTGATGTTGATGATGTTGTTGTTGTTGATGTTGATGTTGTTGTTGATGTTGTTGATGTTGTTGATGATGTTGTTAATGTTGATGTTGTTGTTGATGTTGTTGTTGATGTTGATGTTGATGATGTTGATGTTGTTGATGTTGATGTTGTTGTTGATGTTGTTGATGTTGTTGATGTTGTTGATGTTGTTAATGTTGATGTTGATGATGTTGTTGATGTTGTTGATGTTGTTGATGTTGTTGTTGATGTTGTTGATGTTGTTGATGTTGATGTTGTTGATGTTGATGTTGTTGATGTTGATGATGTTGTTGATGTTGATGATGTTGTTGATGATGTTGTTAATGTTGATGATGTTGTTGATGATGTTGTTGATGTTGATGTTGTTGATGTTGATGATGTTAATGTTGATGTTGATGATGTTGATGATGTTATTAATGTTGATGTTGTTGATGTTGTTGATGTTGTTGATGTTGATGTTGTTGATGATGATGTGTCACCGCTCTTTGCGAGCTCCGCCAGGAGCTGGGCGGTGCGCGCTGCGTGCGAAGATCTCGGCGCGAGGAGAGCGGCCAGAGGAGACAGCGACGACGACGACGGGAGAGACACAGAATCAGTGTCACCTCCATCATCTGTGACACACACACACAGACAGACACACACACAGTGACACACACACAGAGACACACACAGAGACACACACACACAGACAGACACACACACAGTGACACACACAGGGACACACACACAGTGACACACACAGTGACACACACAGACAGTGACACACACAGTGACACACACAGAGTGACACAGAGACACACACAGTGACACACACAGTGACACACACAGTGACACACACAGACAGACACACACACAGTGACACACACAGAGTGACACACACACAGTGACACACACAGTGACACACACAGACAGACACACACACAGAGACACACACACAGTGACACACACACAGTGACACACACAAGGACACAGAGACACACACAGAGACACACACAGTGACACAGACAGACACACACAGTGACACACACACAGTGACACACACACACAGTGACACACACAGAGTGACACAGAGACACACACAGAGACACACACACAGTGACACACACAGTGACACACACACAGTGACACACACAGTGACACACACACAGTGACACACACAGTGACACACACACAGTGACACACACAGTGACACACACAGAGACACACACAGTGACACACACACAGTGACACACACAGTGACACACACACAGTGACACACACAGTGACACAGTGACACACACAGAGACACACACAGTGACACACACAGTGACACACACAGTGACACACACAGAGTAGTGACACAGAGACACACACACAGTGACACACACAGTGACACACACACAGTGACACACACAGTGACACACACACAGTGACCACAGAGACACACACACAGTGACACAGAGACACACACAGTGAGACACACACAGAGACACCACACAGTGACACACACAGAGACACACACAGAGACACACACAGAGGCACACACAGAGTGACACACACAGAGACACACACAGTGACACACACAGAGACACACACAGAGACACACACAGAGGCACACACAGAGTGACACACACAGAGACACACACACACACAGAGTGACACACACAGAGTGACACAGAGACACACACAGAGACACACACAGAGGCACACACAGAGTGACACACACAGAGACACACAGTGACACACACAGAGTGACACACACACAGTGACACAGAGACACACACAGAGACACACACAGAGGCACACACAGAGTGACACACACAGTGACACACACACACACAGAGTGACACACACAGAGTGACACAGAGACACACACAGAGACACACACAGAGGCACACACAGAGTGACACACACAGAGACACACACACACACAGAGTGACACACACAGAGTGACACAGAGACACACACAGAGACACACACAGAGGCACACACAGAGTGACACACACAGTGACACACACACACACAGAGTGACACACACAGAGTGACACAGAGACACACACAGAGACACACACAGAGACACACACAGAGGCACACACAGAGTGACACACACAGAGACACACAGTGACACACACAGAGTGACACACACACAGTGACACAGAGACACACACAGAGACACACACAGAGGCACACACAGAGTGACACACACAGAGTGACACAAAGACACACACACACAGTGACACACACAGTGACACACACAGTGACACACACAGTGACACACACACAGGGACACACACAGAGACACACACAGTGACACACAGACACACACACACAGTGACACACACACAGTGACACACACAGAGACACACACAGTGACACACACAGTGACACACACAGAGAGACACAGTGACACACACAGTGACACACACAGTGACACACACACACAGTGACACACACAGAGACACACACAGAGACACACACAGTGACACACACAGAGTGCCACACACACACACAGTGACACACACAGTGACACACACAGTGACACACACAGTGACACACACACACACAGTGACACACACAGTGACACACACACACAGTGACACACACACACAGACACACACAGTGACACACACACAGTGACACACACAGTGACACACACACACACAGTGACACACACAGAG
>NW_027620847.1:0-77500 GCF_964198595.1 Lampetra fluviatilis
CACCCACCCACTCACCCACCCACCCACCTACCACCCACCCACCCACCCACCCACCCACCCACTCCACCACCCACCCACCACCCACCACCCCACCCACTCACCACCACCCACCCCCACCCACCCACCCCCCCACCCACACCCACCCCCACCCACCCACCCACCCCCACCACCCACACACCCCCCACCCCACCCACCCACCACCCACACCCCCCCACTCACCACCACCCACCCACCCACCCCCACCACCCACCCACCCCCCCACTCACCCCCACACCCACCCACCCACCCACTCACTCACCCACCCCCACCCCCACCCACTCACCCACCCCACCCACTCACCCACCCACCCCCACTCACCCACCCACCACCACCCACCCACCCACCCACTCACCCACCACCCACCACCCCCACCCACCCACCCACACACCCACCACCCACCCACCCACCCACCCACCCCACCCACCCACCCACCCCCACCACCCCCCACCCCCACCACCCCCACCCACCACCCCCCACCCACCCACCCACCACCCACCCACACACCCACCCACCCACCACCCCCCCACCCACCCCCCACTCACCCACCCCCACCCACCCACTCACCCACCCCACCCACCCCCCCCCACCCACCCACACCCACCCCCACCCACCCACCCACCACCCCCACCCCCACCCACCCACCACCCACCCCCCCACCCACCCACACCCCCCCACCCACCCACCCACCCCCCACCCCACCCACCACCCACCCACCCACCCACCCCCACCCCACACCACCCCCACCCCACTCACCCACCCACCCCCACCCCACCCACCCACCCACCACTCACCCACCACCCACCCCCACCACCCCCACCCACCCACCACCCACACACCCCACCCACCCACCACCCCCACACCCCCCACCCACCCACCCACCACACCCCACCCACCCACCCACCCACCCACCCACTCACCCACCACCCACCCACCCACACCCACTCACCCCACACACCCACCCACACACACACCCACCACCCACCACCCACCCCACTCACCCACCCCCACCCACCCACCCACCACCCACACCCCCACCCACCCACCCACCACTCACCCACCACCCACCACCCACCCACCCACTCACCCACTCACCCACCCACCCACCCCCCCCACCACCACCCACACCCCCACCCACCCACCCACCCACACACCACCCACCACCCCCACCCCACCCACCCACCACCCACCCACCCACCCCACCCACCACCCACTCACCCACCCACCCCCACTCACTCACCCACACACCCCCCACCACCACACCACCCACCACCCCCACCCACCCACACCCACCCACACACCCACCCACCCACACCACTCACCCACTCACCCACCCACCCACCCACCCTCACCCACCCACACCACCCCCACCACTCACACCCACACCCACCCCACCCACCCACTCACTCACCCACCACCCACACACCCCCCCACCCACTCACCCACCACCACCCACCCACCCACCCCACCCACTCCCCCACTCACCCACCCACCCACCCACTCACTCACCCACTCACCCACCACCCCCCCCACCCACTCACCCACTCACCCACCCACCCACCCACTCACTCACCCACTCACTCACCCACACACCCACTCACCCACTCACCCACACACCCACTCACTCACCCACTCACCCACTCACCCACCCACTCACTCACCCCACTCACCCACTCACCCACCCACTCACTCACCCACTCACCCACCCCACTCACTCACCCACTCACCCACCCACCCACCCACTCACCACCCACTCACCCACTCACCCACCCACTCACTCACCCACTCACCCACTCACCCACCCACTCACTCACCCACTCACCCACCCACTCACTCACCCACTCACCCACCCACCCACCCACTCACTCACCCACTCACCCACTCACCCACCCACTCACTCACCCACTCACCCACCCACCCACCCACCCCCCCACCCACTCACCCACTCACCCACCCACCCACCCACTCACTCACCCACTCACTCACTCACCCCCCCACCCACTCACCCACTCACCCACCCACCCACCCACTCACTCACCCCACTCACCCCACTCACCCACTCACCCACTCACCCACTCACTCACCCACTCACCCACTCACCCACCCACTCACTCACCCACTCACCCACTCACCCACCCACTCACTCACTCACCCACTCACCCACCCACTCACTCACCCACTCACCCACCCACCCACCCACTCACTCACCCACTCACCCACTCACCCACCCACTCACTCACCCACTCACTCACCCACTCACTCACCCACCCACACCCACCCACCCACTCACTCACCCACTCACTCACCCACCCACTCACCCACCCACTCACTCACCCACCCACCCACTCACTCACCCACCACCCACCCACTCACTCACCCACTCACTCACCCACCCACTCACTCACCCACCCACTCACCCACTCACCCACCCACTCACTCACCACCCACCCACTCACCCACCCACTCACTCACCCACTCACTCACTCACCCACCCACCCACTCACTCACCCACCCACCCACTCACCCACCCACTCACTCACCCACCCACTCACTCACCCACCCACTCACTCACCCACTCACTCACCCACTCACCCACCACTCACTCACCCCACTCACTCACTCACTCACCCACCCACCCACCCACTCACTCACCCACTCACTCACCCACCCACTCACTCACCCACCCACTCACTCACCCACCCACCCACCCACTCACTCACCCACTCACTCACCCACTCACTCACTCACCCACCCACCCACCCACTCACTCACCCACTCATTCACCCACCCACCCACCCACTCACTCACCCACTCACTCACCCACTCACTCACTCACCCACCCACCCACCCACTCACTCACCCACCCACTCACCCACCCACTCACTCACCCACCCACTCACCCACCCACTCACTCACCCACTCACTCACCCACTCACTCACTCACCCACCCACCCACCCACTCACTCACCCACTCACTCACCCACCCACTCACTCACCCACCCACTCACCCACCCACCCACTCACCCACTCACCCCCCCACCCACACTAAGTGCAGTGCAGTCAATGTCCATGACATCGATGACGTCACCGATGACGTCACAATGCACCGCCCCCCCTCCCCCCCTCCCCCCCTCAGCTGAGGCCGCGACCCCCCGGCTCGCGGCGACCCCCCAGCAGCCCCCGCAGCCCCCACCCCCTCAGCCCCACGGCCCCCTCATTCTCAACGCCTGCGATGACGTCACCCGCGATGACGTCACCCACGGCGACGTCACCAACGACGACACCAATGATGACCTCACCAACGACGTCACCAACGATGACCTCACCAACGACGTCACCAACGATGACCTCACCAACGACGTCACCAACGACGTCGTCACCCACGATGACCTCACCAACGACGTCACCCACGATGACCTCACCAACGACGTCACCCGCGACGACGTCACCCGCGACGACGTCACCCGCGACGACGTCACCCGCGACGACGTCACCCGCGACGACGTCACCCGCGACGACGTCACCCGCGACGACGTCACCCGCGACGACGTCACCCCGCGACGACGTCACCCGCGACGACGTCACCAACGACGACGTCACCCGCGACGACGTCACCCGCGACGACGTCACCCGCGACGACGTCAGCCGCGACGACGTCACCCGCGACGACGTCACCCGCGACGACGTCACCCGCGATGACGTCACCCGCGACGACGTCACCCGCGATGACGTCACCCGCGATGACGTCACCCGCGATGACGTCACCCGCGATGACGTCACCCCACGTGGTCCGTGTCAGGGAACCCGGGGAGAGAAACTTGGAGAACGGAGATGGTGGTGAGTGAGTGGTGAGTGAGTGGTGAGTGAGTGGTGAGTGGTGAGTGAGTGGTGAGTGAGTGGTGAGTGGTGAGTGAGTGGTGAGTGAGTGGTGAGTGGTGAGTGAGTGGTGAGTGAGTGGTGAGTGGTGAGTGAGTGGTGAGTGAGTGGTGAGTGGTGAGTGAGTGGTGAGTGAGTGGTGAGTGGTGAGTGAGTGGTGAGTGAGTGGTGAGTGGTGAGTGAGTGGTGAGTGAGTGGTGAGTGGTGAGTGAGTGGTGAGTGAGTGGTGAGTGAGTGGTGAGTGGTGAGTGAGTGGTGAGTGAGTGGTGAGTGGTGAGTGAGTGGTGAGTGAGTGGTGAGTGGTGAGTGAGTGGTGAGTGAGTGGTGAGTGGTGAGTGAGTGGTGAGTGAGTGGTGAGTGAGTGGTGAGTGAGTGGTGAGTGAGTGGTGAGTGAGTGGTGAGTGGTGAGTGAGTGGTGAGTGAGTGGTGAGTGGTGAGTGAGTGGTGAGTGAGTGGTGAGTGGTGAGTGAGTGGTGAGTGGTGAGTGAGTGGTGAGTGAGTGGTGAGTGGTGAGTGAGTGGTGAGTGAGTGGTGAGTGAGTGGTGAGGTGAGTGAGTGGTGAGTGAGTGGTGAGTGGTGAGTGAGTGGTGAGTGAGTGGTGAGTGGTGAGTGAGTGGTGAGTGAGTGGTGAGTGGTGAGTGAGTGGTGAGTGAGTGGTGAGTGGTGAGTGAGTGGTGAGTGAGTGGTGAGTGGTGAGTGAGTGGTGAGTGAGTGGTGAGTGAGTGGTGAGTGAGTGGTGAGTGGTGAGTGAGTGGTGAGTGAGTGGTGAGTGGTGAGTGAGTGGTGAGTGAGTGGTGAGTGGTGAGTGAGTGGTGAGTAGAGTGGTGAGTGAGTGGTGAGTGTGAGTGGTGAGTGAGTGGTGAGTGAGTGGTGAGAGTGGTGAGTGAGTGGTGAGTGAGTGGTGAGTGGTGAGTGAGTGGTGAGTGAGTGGTGAGTGGTGAGTGAGTGGTGAGTGAGTGGTGAGTGAGTGGTGAGTGGTGAGTGAGTGGTGAGTGGTGAGTGAGTGGTGAGTGAGTGAGTGAGTGGTGAGTGAGTGGTGAGTGAGTGGTGAGTGGTGAGTGAGTGGTGAGTGAGTGGTGAGTGGTGAGTGAGTGGTGAGTGAGTGGTGAGTGGTGAGTGAGTGGTGAGTAGAGTGGTGAGTGAGTGGTGAGTGAGTGGTGAGTGAGTGTGAGTGAGTGGTGGTGAGTGGTGAGTGAGTGGTGAGTGAGTGGTGAGTGGTGAGTGAGTGGTGGTGAGTGAGTGGTGAGTGGTGAGTGAGTGAGTGGTGAGTGAGTGGTGAGTGGTGAGTGAGTGGAGTGAGTGAGTGGTGAGTGAGTGGTGAGTGGTGAGTGAGTGGTGAGTGAGTGGTGAGTGAGTGGTGAGTGAGTGAGTGAGTGGTGAGTGAGTGGTGAGTGAGTGGTGAGTGAGTGGTGAGTGGTGAGTGAGTGGTGAGTAGAGTGGTGAGTGAGTGGTGAGTGAGTGGTGAGTGAGTGGTGAGTGAGTGGTGAGTGGTGAGTGAGTGGTGAGTGAGTGGTGAGTGAGTGGTGAGTGGTGAGTGAGTGGTGAGTGAGTGGTGAGTGGTGAGTGAGTGGTG
This sequence comes from Lampetra fluviatilis, assembly GCF_964198595.1. Lineage (NCBI taxonomy): Eukaryota > Metazoa > Chordata > Hyperoartia > Petromyzontiformes > Petromyzontidae > Lampetra > Lampetra fluviatilis. The sequence goes on from NW_027620847.1 coordinate 5,486, forward strand.
AGTAGAGTGGTGAGTGAGTGGTGAGTGAGTGGTGAGTGAGTGGTGAGTGGTGAGTGAGTGGTGAGTGAGTGGTGAGTGGTGAGTGAGTGGTGAGTGAGTGGTGAGTGGTGAGTGAGTGGTGAGTGAGTGGTGAGTGAGTGGTGAGTGAGTGGTGAGTGAGTGGTGAGTGAGTGAGTGAGTGGTGAGTGAGTGGTGAGTGGTGAGTGAGTGGTGAGTGAGTGGTGAGTGAGTGGTGAGTGAGTGAGTGAGTGGTGAGTGAGTGGTGAGTGGTGAGTGAGTGGTGAGTGAGTGGTGAGTGAGTGGTGAGTGAGTGAGTGAGTGGTGAGTGAGTGGTGAGTGGTGAGTGAGTGGTGAGTGAGTGGTGAGTGGTGAGTGAGTGGTGAGTGAGTGGTGAGTGGTGAGTGAGTGGTGAGTGAGTGGTGAGTGAGTGAGTGAGTGGTGAGTGAGTGGTGAGTGAGTGGTGAGTGGTGAGTGAGTGGTGAGTGAGTGGTGAGTGAGTGGTGAGTGAGTGGTGAGTGGTGAGTGAGTGGTGAGTGAGTGGTGAGTGGTGAGTGAGTGGTGAGTGAGTGGTGAGTGAGTGGTGAGTGGTGAGTGAGTGGTGAGTGAGTGGTGAGTGGTGAGTGAGTGGTGAGTAGAGTGGTGAGTGAGTGGTGAGTGAGTGGTGAGTGAGTGGTGAGTGGTGAGTGAGTGGTGAGTGAGTGGTGAGTGGTGAGTGAGTGGTGAGTGAGTGGTGAGTGGTGAGTGAGTGGTGAGTAGAGTGGTGAGTGAGTGGTGAGTGAGTGGTGAGTGAGTGGTGAGTGAGTGGTGAGTGAGTGGTGAGTAGAGTGGTGAGTGAGTGAGTGAGTGGTGAGTGAGTGGTGAGTGGTGAGTGAGTGGTGAGTGAGTGGTGAGTGAGTGGTGAGTGAGTGAGTGAGTGGTGAGTGAGTGGTGAGTGGTGAGTGAGTGGTGAGTGAGTGGTGAGTGAGTGGTGAGTGGTGAGTGAGTGGTGAGTAGAGTGGTGAGTGAGTGGTGAGTGAGTGGTGAGTGAGTGGTGAGTGTGAGTGAGTGGTGAGTGAGTGGTGAGTGAGTGGTGAGTGGTGAGTGAGTGGTGAGTGAGTGGTGAGTGAGTGGTGAGTGGTGAGTGAGTGGTGAGTGAGTGGTGAGTGAGTGGTGAGTGAGTGAGTGAGTGGTGAGTGAGTGGTGAGTGGTGAGTGAGTGGTGAGTGAGTGGTGAGTGAGTGGTGAGTGAGTGAGTGAGTGAGTGGTGAGTGAGTGGTGAGTGGTGAGTGAGTGGTGAGTGAGTGGTGAGTGAGTGAGTGAGTGAGTGGTGAGTGAGTGGTGAGTGGTGAGTGAGTGGTGAGTGAGTGGTGAGTGAGTGGTGAGTGAGTGGTGAGTGAGTGGTGAGTGGTGAGTGAGTGGTGAGTAGAGTGGTGAGTGAGTGGTGAGTGAGTGGTGAGTGGTGAGTGAGTGGTGAGTGAGTGTGGTGAGGTGAGTGAGTGAGTGAGTGGTGAGTGAGTGGTGAGTGTGAGTGAGTGAGTGGTGAGTGAGTGGTGAGTGTGAGTGAGTGGTGAGTGAGTGGTGAGTGGTGAGTGAGTGGTGAGTGAGTGGTGAGTGGTGAGTGAGTGGTGAGTGAGTGGTGAGTGGTGAGTGAGTGGTGAGTGAGGGTGAGTGAGTGTGAGTGAGTGGTGAGTGGTGAGTGAGTGGTGAGTGGTGAGTGAGTGGTGAGTGAGTGGTGAGTGGTGAGTGAGTGGTGAGTGAGTGGTGAGTGAGTGGTGAGTGAGTGTGGTGAGTGGTGAGTGAGTGGTGAGTGGTGAGTGAGTGGTGAGTGAGTGGTGAGTGAGTGGTGAGTGAGTGAGTGGTGAGTGAGTGGTGAGTGGTGAGTGAGTGGTGAGTGAGTGAGTGAGTGGTGAGTGAGTGGTGAGTGAGTGGTGAGTGGTGAGTGAGTGGTGAGTGAGTGGTGAGTGGTGAGTGAGTGGTGAGTGAGTGGTGAGTGAGTGGTGAGTGAGTGGTGAGTGGTGAGTGAGTGGTGAGTGAGTGGTGAGTGGTGAGTGAGTGGTGAGTGAGTGGTGAGTGAGTGGTGAGTGAGTGGTGAGTGAGTGGTGAGTGAGTGGTGAGTGAGTGAGTGAGTGGTGAGTGAGTGGTGAGTGGTGAGTGAGTGGTGAGTGAGTGAGTGAGTGGTGAGTGAGTGGTGAGTGAGTGGTGAGTGAGTGGTGAGTGAGTGGTGAGTGAGTGGTGAGTGAGTGAGTGAGTGAGTGGTGAGTGAGTGGTGAGTGAGTGGTGAGTGGTGAGTGAGTGGTGAGTGAGTGGTGAGTGAGTGGTGAGTGGTGAGTGAGTGGTGAGTGAGTGGTGAGTGAGTGGTGAGTGAGTGGTGAGTGAGTGGTGAGTGGTGAGTGAGTGGTGAGTGAGTGAGTGAGTGAGTGGTGAGTGGTGAGTGAGTGGTGAGTGAGTGGTGAGTGAGTGGTGAGTGAGTGGTGAGTAGAGTGGTGAGTGAGTGGTGAGTGAGTGGTGAGTGGTGAGTGGTGAGTGAGTGGTGAGTGGTGAGTGAGTGGTGAGTAGAGTGGTGAGTGAGTGGTGAGTGAGTGGTGAGTGAGTGAGTGAGTGGTGAGTGGTGAGTGGTGAGTGAGTGGTGAGTGAGTGGTGAGTGAGTGGTGAGTGAGTGGTGAGTAGAGTGGTGAGTGAGTGGTGAGTAGAGTGGTGAGTAGTGGTGGTGAGTGGTGAGTAGAGTGGTGAGTGAGTGGTGAGTGAGTGGTGAGTAGAGTGGTGAGTGAGTGGTGAGTAGAGTGGTGAGTGAGTGGTGAGTAGAGTGGTGAGTGAGTGGTGAGTAAGTGGTGAGTGAGTGGTGAGTGAGTGGTGAGTGAGTGGTGAGTAGAGTGGTGAGTGAGTGGTGAGTAGAGTGGTGAGTGAGTGGTGAGTGAGTGGTGAGTAGAGTGGTGAGTAAGTGGTGAGTGAGTGGTGAGTGGTGAGTAGAGTGGTGAGTGAGTGGTGAGTGAGTGGTGAGTAGAGTGGTGAGTAAGTGGTGAGTGAGTGGTGAGTGGTGAGTAGAGTGGTGAGTGAGTGGTGAGTGAGTGGTGAGTAGAGTGGTGAGTGAGTGGTGAGTGAGTGGTGAGTGAGTGGTGAGTGGTGAGTGAGTGGTGAGTGAGTGGTGAGTGAGTGGTGAGTAGAGTGGTGAGTAGTGGTGAGTGAGTGGTGAGTAGAGTGGTGAGTGAGTGGTGAGTGAGTGGTGAGTGAGTGGTGAGTGAGTGGTGAGTGGTGAGTGAGTGGTGAGTGAGTGGTGAGTGAGTGGTGAGTGGTGAGTGGTGAGTGAGTGGTGAGTAGAGTGGTGAGTGAGTGGTGAGTGAGTGGTGAGTGGTGAGTGGTGAGTGAGTGGTGAGTGGTGAGTGAGTGGTGAGTAGAGTGGTGAGTGAGTGGTGAGTGAGTGGTGAGTGAGTGAGTGAGTGGTGAGTGGTGAGTGGTGAGTGAGTGGTGAGTGAGTGGTGAGTGAGTGGTGAGTAGAGTGGTGAGTAGTGGTGAGTGAGTGGTGAGTAGAGTGGTGAGTGAGTGGTGAGTGAGTGGTGAGTAGAGTGGTGAGTGAGTGGTGAGTAGAGTGGTGAGTGAGTGGTGAGTAGAGTGGTGAGTGAGTGGTGAGTGAGTGGTGAGTGAGTGGTGGTGAGTAGAGTGGTGAGTGAGTGGTGAGTGAGTGGTGAGTGAGTGGTGGTGAGTGGTGAGTGAGTGGTGAGTGAGTGGTGAGTAGAGTGGTGAGTGAGTGGTGAGTGAGTGGTGAGTGAGTGGTGAGTGAGTGGTGGTGAGTAGAGTGGTGAGTGAGTGGTGAGTGAGTGGTGAGTGAGTGGTGGTGAGTAGAGTGGTGAGTGAGTGGTGAGTGAGTGGTGAGTAGAGTGGTGAGTGAGTGGTGGTGAGTGGTGAGTAGAGTGGTGAGTGAGTGGTGAGTAGAGTGGTGAGTGCGTGGTGAGTAGAGTGGTGAGTGAGTGGTGAGTGAGTGGTGAGTAGAGTGGTGAGTGAGTGGTGAGTGAGTGGTGAGTAGAGTGGTGAGTGAGTGGCGAGTGAGTGGTGAGTAGAGTGGTGAGTGAGTGGTGAGTAGAGTGGTGAGTGAGTGGTGAGTGAGTGGTGAGTAGAGTGGTGAGTGAGTGGTGAGTGAGTGGTGAGTGAGTGGTGGTGAGTAGAGTGGTGAGTGAGTGGTGGTGAGTGGTGAGTGAGTGGTGAGTGAGTGGTGAGTAGAGTGGTGAGTGAGTGGTGAGTAGAGTGGTGAGTAGAGTGGTGAGTGAGTGGTGAGTGAGTGGTGAGTAGAGTGGTGAGTGAGTGGTGAGTAGAGTGGTGAGTGGTGAGTGAGTGGTGAGTGAGTGGTGAGTGAGTGGTGAGTAGAGTGGTGAGTGAGTGGTGAGTGAGTGGTGAGTAGAGTGGTGAGTGAGTGGTGAGTAGAGTGGTGAGTAGAGTGGTGAGTAGAGTGGTGAGTGAGTGGTGAGTGAGTGGTGAGTGAGTGGTGGTGAGTAGAGTGGTGAGTGAGTGGTGAGTGAGTGGTGAGTGAGTGGTGAATAGAGTGGTGAGTGAGTGGTGAGTGAGTGGTGAGTGAGTGGTGAGTGAGTGGTGAGTGAGTGGTGAGTGAGTGGTGAGTAGAGTGGTGAGTGAGTGGTGAGTGAGTGGTGAGTAGAGTGGTGAGTGAGTGGTGAGTGAGTGGTGAGTGGTGAGTGGTGAGTGAGTGGTGAGTGAGTGAGTGGTGAGTGAGTGGTGAGTGAGTGGTGGTGAGTAGAGTGGTGAGTGAGTGGTGAGTGAGTGGTGAGTGAGTGGTGAGTAGAGTGGTGAGTGAGTGGTGAGTGGTGAGTGAGTGGTGAGTGAGTGGTGAGTGAGTGGTGAGTGAGTCGTGAGTGAGTGGTGAGTGGTGGTGAGTAGAGTGGTGAGTGAGTGGTGAGTGGTGAGTGGTGAGTGAGTGAGTGAGTGGTGAGTGGTGAGTGGTGAGTGAGTGGTGAGTGGTGAGTGAGTGGTGAGTGGTGAGTGAGTGGTGGTGAGTGGTGAGTGAGTGGTGAGTGAGTGGTGAGTGAGTGGTGAGTGGTGAGTGGTGAGTGGTGGTGAGTGGTGAGTGAGTGGTGAGTGGTGAGTGAGTGGTGGTGAGTGGTGAGTGAGTGGTGGTGAGTGGTGAGTGAGTGGTGGTGAGTGGTGGTGAGTGGTGAGTGAGTGGTGGTGAGTGGTGAGTGAGTGGTGAGTGAGTGGTGGTGAGTGGTGAGTGAGTGGTGGTGAGTGGTGAGTGAGTGGTGAGTGAGTGGTGAGTGGTGAGTGAGTGGTGAGTGAGTGGTGGTGAGTGGTGAGTGAGTGGTGGTGAGTGGTGAGTGAGTGGTGAGTGAGTGGTGGTGAGTGGTGAGTGAGTGGTGAGTGAGTGGTGAGTGAGTGGTGGTGAGTGAGTGGTGAGTGGTGAGTGGTGAGTGAGTGGTGAGTGAGTGAGTGGTGAGTGAGTGGTGAGTGAGTGGTGAGTGGTGAGTAGAGTGGTGAGTGAGTGGTGAGTGAGTGGTGAGTGAGTGGTGAGTGGTGAGTGGTGAGTGGTGAGTGAGTGGTGAGTGAGTGGTGGTGAGTGGTGAGTGGTGAGTGTAGTAGGTGAGTGGTGAGTGGTGAGTGGTGAGTGAGTGGTGGTGAGTGGTGAGTGAGTGGTGAGTGAGTGGTGAGTGAGTGGTGGTGAGTGGTGAGTGAGTGGTGAGTAGAGTGGTGAGTGAGTGGTGAGTGAGTGAGTGGTGAGTGAGTGGTGAGTGAGTGGTGGTGAGTGGTGAGTGAGTGGTGAGTGAGTGGTGAGTGAGTGAGTGGTGAGTGAGTGGTGGGTGAGTGGTGAGTGAGTGGTGAGTGAGTGAGTGGTGGGTGAGTGGTGGTGAGTGAGTGGTGAGTGGTGAGTGAGTGAGTGAGTGAGTGGTGAGTGAGTGGTGAGTGAGTGGTGATGAGTAGAGTGGTGAGTGAGTGGTGAGTCAGTGGTGAGTGAGTGGTGAGTGAGTGGTGGTGAGTGAGTGGTGAGTGAGTGAGTGAGTGGTGAGTGAGTGAGTGGTGAGTGAGTGGTGAGTGAGTGGTGAGTGAGTGGTGAGTGAGTGGTGAGTGAGTGAGTGGTGAGTGAGTGGTGAGTGAGTGGTGAGTGAGTGGTGAGTGAGTGGTGGTGAGTGGTGAGTGAGTGGTGAGTAGAGTGGTGAGTGAGTGGTGAGTAGAGTGGTGAGTGAGTGGTGGTGAGTGGTGAGTGAGTGGTGAGTGAGTGGTGAGTGGTGGTGAGTGGTGAGTGAGTGGTGAGTGGTGGGTGAGTGGGTGAGTAGAGTGGTGAGTGAGTGGGTGGTGAGTGGTGAGTGAGTGGTGGTGAGTGGTGAGTGGGTGGTGAGTGAGTGGTGAGTGAGTGAGTGGTGGTGGTGAGCGGTGAGTAGAGTGGTGAGTGGTGGTGAGTGGTGAGTGAGTGGGTGGTGAGTGAGTGGGTGAGTGGGTGGTGAGTGTAGTAGGTGAGTGAGTGGTGAGTGAGTGGTGGTGAGTGGTGGTGAGTGGTGGTGAGTGGTGAGTGGGTGGTGAGTGAGTGGTGAGTGAGTGAGTGGTGGTGGTGAGCGGTGAGTAGAGTGGTGAGTGGTGGTGAGTGGTGAGTGAGTGGTGAGTGAGTGAGTGAGTGGTGAGTGAGTGGTGAGTGAGTGAGTAGAGTGGTGAGTGGTGGTGAGTGAGTGAGTAGAGTGGTGAGTGGTGGTGAGTGAGTGGTGAGTGAGTGGTGAGTGAGTGGTGAGTGAGTGGTGGTGAGTGGTGAGTGAGTGGTGAGTGGTGGTGAGTGAGTGGTGAGTGAGTGGTGAGTGAGTGGTGAGTGAGTGGTGGTGAGTGGTGAGTGAGTGGTGAGTGAGTGAGTAGAGTGGTGGTGAGTGGTGAGCCGTGGTGAGTGGTGGTGAGTGAGTGAGTGAGTGGTGGTGAGCGGTGAGTAGAGTGGTGAGTGGTGGTGAGTGAGTGGTGAGTGAGTGGTGAGTGAGTGGTGGTGAGTGGTGAGTGAGTGGGTGGTGAGTGAGTGGTGAGTGAGTGGGTGGTGAGTGAGTGGTGAGTGAGTGGGTGGTGAGTGAGTGAGTGGGTGAGTGAGTGGGTGGTGGTGAGTGGTGAGCCGTGGTGAGTGGTGGTGAGTGAGTGAGTGGGTGAGTGAGTGAGTGGTGGTGAGCGGTGAGTAGAGTGGTGAGTGAGTGGGTGGTGAGTGAGTGGGTGAGTGAGTGAGTGAGTGGTGGTGAGTGGTGAGTGAGTGGGTGGTGAGTGAGTGAGTGAGTGGGTGAGTGGGTGGTGAGTGAGTGGGTGAGTGGGTGAGTGAGTGAGTGAGTGAGTGGGTGAGTGGGTGGTGAGTGAGTGGGTGAGTGGGTGAGTGAGTGAATGAATGAACGAGTGAGTGGATGAGTGAATGAGTGAGTGAGTGAATGAACGAGGGATTGGGTGAGTGCGGTGAGTGAGTGAATGAGTGAATGAGGGAGTGAACGAGTGAACAAGTGAATGAGTGAGTGAGTGAATGAGTGAATGCACGAGTGAGTGAGTCAGGGAGTGAATGAGTGAGTGAGTGAATGAGTGAATGAATGAGTGAGTGAGTGAATGAGCGAGTGATTGAGTGAGTGAACGAGTGAGTGAGTGAGTGAGTGACTGACTGAGTGAATGAGTGAGTGAGTGAACGAGTGAATGAGTGAGTGAATGAGCGAGTGATTGAGTGAGTGAATGAGTGAGTGAACGAGTGAGTGAGTGAGTGAGTGAACGAGTGAGTGAGTGAATGAGTGAATGAGTAAGTGAGTGACTAAATGAGTGACTGACTGAGTGACTTAATGAGTGAGTGACTGAATGAGTGAGTGAACGAGTGAACAAGTGAATTTCTCTCTCCGCGTGTCTCTGTGGCAGATGTCACAGAGACTGAGTTAGTGAGTGAACGAGTGAGTGAGTGAACGAGTGAGTGAATGAGTGAGTGAATGAGTGAGTGAGTGAACGAGTGAGTGAGTGAACGAGTGAGTGAGTGAACGAGTGACTGAATGAGTGAGTGAATGAGTGAGTGAGTGAACGAGTGAGTGAGTGAACGAGTGACTGAATGAGTGAGTGAATGAGTGAGTGAGTGAACGAGTGAGTGAGTGAACGAGTGACTGAATGAGTGAGTGAATGAGTGAGTGAGTGAGTGAACGAGTGAGTGAGTGAACGAGTGACTGAATGAGTGAGTGAATGAGTGAGTGAGTGAGTGAACGAGTGAGTGAGTGAACGAGTGACTGAATGAGTGAGTGACTGAGTGAGTGACTGAGTGACTGAATGAGTGAGTGAGTGAACGAGTGACTGAATGAGTGAGTGAGTGACTGAGTGACTGAATGAGTGAGTGACTGAATGAGTGAGTGAGTGAATGAGTGAGTGAATGAATGAGTGAATGAGTGAGTGACTGAGTGAATGAGTGAGTGAGTGAATGAGTGAGTGAATGAATGAGTGAATGAGTGAGTGACTGAGTGACTGACTGAGTGAGTGAATGAGTGAGTGAGTGAATGAGTGAGTGAATGAGTGAGTGAGTGACTGAGTGACTGACTGAGTGACTGAATGAGTGAGTGACTGAATGAGTGAGTGAATGAGTGAGTGAGTGAATGAGTGAGTGAATGAGTGAGTGACTGAATGAGTGAGTGAATGAGTGAGTGAATGAGTGAGTGAGTGACTGAATGAGTGACTGAATGAGTGAGTGACTGAATGAGTGAGTGACTGAATGAGTGAGTGAGTGAATGAGTGAGTGAATGAGTGAGTGAATGAGTGAGTGAGTGACTGAGTGACTGACTGAGTGACTGAATGAGTGAGTGACTGAATGAGTGAGTGAGTGAATGAGTGAGTGACTGAGTGACTGAATGAGTGAGTGACTGAATGAGTGAGTGAATGAGTGAGTGAGTGAATGAGTGAGTGAATTAGTGAGTGAGTGACTGAGTGACTGACTGAGTGACTGAATGAGTGAGTGACTGAATGAGTGAGTGAATGAGTGAGTGACTGAATGAGTGAGTGACTGAATGAGTGACTGACTGAGTGACTGAGTGACTGAATGAGTGAGTGAGTGAATGAGTGAGTGACTGAATGAGTGAGTGAATGAGTGAGTGAGTGACTGAATGAGTGACTGACTGAGTGACTGAGTGACTGAATGAGTGAGTGAGTGAATGAGTGAGTGACTGAATGAGTGAGTGAATGAGTGAGTGAGTGAGTGACTGAATGAGTGACTGACTGAGTGACTGAGTGACTGAATGAGTGAGTGACTGAATGAGTGAGTGAATGAGTGAGTGAGTGACTGAATGAGTGACTGACTGAGTGACTGACTGAGTGACTGAATGAGTGAGTGAATGAATGAGTGAGTGAGTGAATGAGTGAGTGACTGAATGAGTGAGTGAATGAGTGAGTGAGTGACTGAATGAGTGACTGACTGAGTGACTGAGTGACTGAATGAGTGAGTGAGTGAATGAGTGAGTGACTGAATGAGAGAGTGAATGAGTGAGTGAGTGAACGAGTGAGTGAGTGAACGAGTGACTGAATGAGTGAGTGAATGAGTGAGTGAGTGAACGAGTGAGTGAGTGAACGAGTGACTGAATGAGTGAGTGAATGAGTGAGTGAGTGAGTGAACGAGTGAGTGAGTGAACGAGTGACTGAATGAGTGAGTGACTGAGTGAGTGACTGAGTGACTGAATGAGTGAGTGAGTGAACGAGTGACTGAATGAGTGAGTGAGTGACTGAGTGACTGAATGAGTGAGTGACTGAATGAGTGAGTGACTGAATGAGTGAGTGAGTGAATGAGTGAGTGAATGAGTGAGTGAATGAGTGAGTGAGTGACTGAGTGACTGACTGAGTGACTGAATGAGTGAGTGACTGAATGAGTGAGTGAGTGAATGAGTGAGTGACTGAGTGACTGAATGAGTGAGTGACTGAATGAGTGAGTGAATGAGTGAGTGAGTGAATGAGTGAGTGAATTAGTGAGTGAGTGACTGAGTGACTGACTGAGTGACTGAATGAGTGAGTGACTGAATGAGTGAGTGAATGAGTGAGTGACTGAATGAGTGAGTGACTGAATGAGTGACTGACTGAGTGACTGAGTGACTGAATGAGTGAGTGAGTGAATGAGTGAGTGACTGAATGAGTGAGTGAATGAGTGAGTGAGTGACTGAATGAGTGACTGACTGAGTGACTGAGTGACTGAATGAGTGAGTGAGTGAATGAGTGAGTGACTGAATGAGTGAGTGAATGAGTGAGTGAGTGAGTGACTGAATGAGTGACTGACTGAGTGACTGAGTGACTGAATGAGTGAGTGAGTGAATGAGTGAGTGACTGAATGAGTGAGTGAATGAGTGAGTGAGTGACTGAATGAGTGACTGACTGAGTGACTGACTGAGTGACTGAATGAGTGAGTGAATGAATGAGTGAGTGAGTGAATGAGTGAGTGACTGAATGAGTGAGTGAATGAGTGAGTGAGTGACTGAATGAGTGACTGACTGAGTGACTGAGTGACTGAATGAGTGAGTGAGTGAATGAGTGAGTGACTGAATGAGAGAGTGAATGAGTGAGTGAGTGATTGAGTGAGTGACTGACTGAGTGACTGAGTGACTGAATGAGTGAGTGAATGAGTGAGTGACTGAATGAGTGAGTGAATAGGTGAGTGAGTGAGTGACTGAATGAGTGACTGACTGAGTGACTGAGTGACTGAATGAGTGAGTGAGTGAATGAGTGAGTGACTGAATGAGTGAGTGAATGAGTGAGTGAGTGAGTGACTGAATGAGTGACTGACTGAGTGACTGAGTGACTGAATGAGTGAGTGAGTGAATGAGTGAGTGACTGAATGAGTGAGTGAATGAGTGAGTGAGTGACTGAATGAGTGACTGACTGAGTGACTGACTGAGTGACTGAATGAGTGAGTGAATGAATGAGTGAATGAGTGAATGAGCGAGTGAACGAGTGAACAAGTGAATGTCTCTCTCCGCGTGTCTCTGTGGCAGATGTCACAGTGACTGAGTTAGTGAATGAGTGAGTGAACGAGTGACTGAATGAGTGAGTGAATGAGTGACTGAATGAGTGAGTGAATGAGTGAGTGAGTGACTGAGTGACTGACTGAGTGACTGAATGAGTGAGTGAACGAGTGACTGAATGACTGAGTGAATGAGTGAGTGAGTGAGTGAACGAGTGACTGAATGAGTGAGTGAATGAGTGAGTGAGTGACTGAGTGACTGAATGAGTGAGTGACTGATTGAGTGAGTGAATGAGTGAGTGAGTGAATGAGTGAGTGAATGAGTGAGTGAGTGACTGAGTGACTGACTGAGTGACTGAATGAGTGAGTGACTGAATGAGTGAGTGAGTGAGTGAGTGAGTGAATGAGTGACTGACTGAGTGACTGAGTGACTGAATGAGTAAGTGAATGAGTGAGTGACTGAATGAGTGAGTGAATGAGTGAGTGAGTGACTGAATGAGTGAGTGACTGAGTGACTGAGTGACTGAATGAGTGAGTGAGTGAATGAGTGAGTGACTGAATGAGTGAGTGAATGAGTGAGTGAGTGAGTGAGTGACTGAATGAGTGACTGACTGAGTGACTGAGTGACTGAATGAGTGAGTGAGTGAATGAGTGAGTGACTGAATGAGTGAGTGAATGAGTGAGTGACTGAATGAGTGACTGACTGAGTGACTGACTGAGTGACTGAATGAGTGAGTGAGTGAGTGACTGAATGAGTGACTGACTGAGTGACTGACTGAGTGACTGAGTGACTGAATGAGTGAGTGAGTGAATGAGTGAGTGACTGAATGAGTGAGTGAATGAGTGAGTGACTGAATGAGTGACTGACTGAGTGACTGAGTGACTGAATGAGTGAGTGAGTGAATGAGTGAGTGACTGAATGAGTGAGTGAATGAGTGAGTGAGTGAGTGACTGAATGAGTGACTGACTGAGTGACTGAGTGACTGAATGAGTGAGTGAATGAGTGAGTGACTGAATGAGTGAGTGAATGAGTGAGTGAGTGACTGAATGAGTGACTGACTGAGTGACTGAATGAGTGAGTGAGTGAATGAGTGAGTGACTGAATGAGTGAGTGAATGAGTGAGTGAGTGACTGAATGAGTGACTGACTGAGTGACTGAGTGACTGAATGCGTGAGTGAGTGAATGAGTGAGTGACTGAATGAGTGAGTGAATGAGTGAGTGAGTGACTGAATGAGTGACTGACTGAGTGACTGACTGAGTGACTGAATGAGTGAGTGAATGAATGAGTGAATGAGTGAATGAGCGAGTGAACGAGTGAACAAGTGAATGTCTCTCTCCGCGTGTCTCTGTGACAGATGTCACAGTGACTGAGTGAGTGAATGAGTGAGTGAACGAGTGACTGAATGAGTGAGTGAATGAGTGAGTGAGTGAATGAGTGAGTGAGTGAGTGACTGAGTGACTGACTGAGTGACTGAATGAGTGAGTGAGTGAACGAGTGACTGAATGACTGAGTGAATGAGTGAGTGAGTGAGTGAACGAGTGACTGAATGAGTGAGTGAATGAGTGAGTGAGTGAGTGACTGAATGAGTGACTGACTGAGTGACTGAATGAGTGAGTGAGTGAATGAGTGAGTGAGTGAATGAGTGAGTGAGTGAATGAGTGAGTGAGTGAGTGAGTGAACGAGTGACTGAATGAGTGAGTGAATGAGCTAGTGAACGAGTGGGTGAGTGAGTGACTGACTGAGTGAATGAGTGAATGAGTGACTGAATGAGTGAGTGAATGAGTGAGTGAATGAACAAGTGAATGTCTCTCTCCGCGTGTCTCTGTAACAGATGTGAAGACGGAGCCGCGTGGAGAACGTCGCCCTGGTGACAGGCGGCGACGAGGAGGTGGAGGGAGAGGTGGAGGTGGTGGAGGTGGTGGTGGAGGTGGTGGAGGTGGTGGAGGTGGTGGAGGAGGAGGAGGGGTAGGAGAGAGTGGTGGAGGAGGTGGTGGTGGTGGTGGAGAGAGTGGTGGAGGAGGAGGGGGTAGAGGTGGAGGTGGTGGTGGAGGTGATGGTGGTGGTGGAGAGAGTGGTGGAGGTGGTGGTGGAGGTGGTGGAGGTGGAGGTGGAGAGAGTGGGGGAGGAGGTGGTGGAGGAGGTGGAGGTGGTGGAGGAGGTGGAGGTGGTGGAGGTGGTGGAGAGAGTGGTTGAGGAGGAGGTGGTGATGGACTTGGTGGAGGAGAGAGTGGAGGAGGAGGTGGTGGAGGTGGTGGAGGAGGTGGAGGAGGTGGTGGAGGAGGTGGAGATGGAGGAGGAGAGAGTGGGGGAGGTGGTGGAGGAGGAGGTGGTGGTGGTGGTGGAGGTGGTGGAGGTGGTGGAGAGAGTGGGGGAGGTGGTGGAGGTGGTGGAGGTGGTAGAGGTGGTGGAGGTGGAGGTGGTGGTGGAGGTGGTGGTGGAGAGAGTGGGGGAGGTGGTGGAGGTGGTGGTGGTGGTGGAGGTGGAGGTGGTGGAGAGAGTGGGGGAGGTGGTGGAGGTGGTGGAGGTGGTGGAGGTGGTGGAGGTGGAGGTGGTGGAGAGAGTGGGGGAGGTGGTGGAGGTGGTGGAGGTGGTGGAGGTGGTGGAGGTGGTGGTGGAGAGAGTGGGGGAGGTGGTGGAGGTGGTGGAGGTGGTGGTGGAGAGAGTGGGGGAGGTGGTGGAGGTGGTGGAGGTGGTGGTGGAGAAGCAGTAGGAGATGGAGGAGGTGAGAGTGGTGGAGGTGGTGGAGGTGGTGGGGGTGGAGAGAGTGGAGGAGGGGGTGGAGGTAGAGGTGGAGGTGGTGGAGGTGGTGGAGATGGAGGAGGAGGTGGAGGAGTGAGTGAGAGGGTGAGTGGGTGAGTGAGTGAGTGGGTGTGTGAGGGAGTGGGTGAGTGAGTGGGTGAGTGAGAGGGTGAGTGGGTGAGTGAGTGAGAGGGTGAGTGAGTGGGTGGGTGAGTGAGTGAGTGGGTGGATGGGTTGGTGGGTGGATGGAGTGGTGAGTGAGAGGGTGAGTGAGTGAGTGGGTCAGTGGGTTGGTGGGTGGATGGAGTAGTGAGTGGGTGAGTGGGTGAGTGAGTGAGTGGGTGAGTGAGTGGGTGGATGGGTTGGTGAGCGAGTGAGAGGGTGAGTGAGTGAGGGAGTGGGTGAGTGAGAGGGTGGATGGGTTGGTGTGTGGGTGAGAGGGTGAGTGAGTGGGTGAGTGAGTGGGTGAGTGAGTGGGTGGATGGGTTGGTGGGTGGATGGAGTGGTGAGTGAGAGGGTGAGTGAGTGAGTGAGTGGGTCAGTAGGTTGGTGGGTGGATGGAGTGGTGAGCGGGTGAGTGGGTGAGTGAGTGGGTGAGTGAGTGGGTGGATGGGTTGGTGAGCGAGTGAGAGGGTGAGTGAGTGAGGGAGTGGGTGAGTGAGAGGGTGAGTGAGTGGGTGAGTGAGTGGGCGAGTGAGTGGGTGGATGGGTTGGTGAGTGGGTGAGAGGGTGAGTGGGTGAGAGGGTGAGTGAGTGGGTGAGTGAGAGGGTGAGTGAGTGGGTGAGTGGGTGAGTGGGTGGATGGGTTGGTGAGCGAGTGAGAGGGTGAGTGAGTGAGTGGGTGAGTGGGCGAGTGAGTGGGTGGATGGGTTGGTGAGTGAGTGGGTGAGTGCGTGAGAGGGGCGTGGCTCTGACGTCATGGGAAGGTGACAGCTGCAAGTAGATGATTGGCCCTGCTGGCTTTGGCCTCAGCCAATGGGGAGAAGAGTTAGGGGCGTGGCCCTGACGTCATGGTAACAGCTGCAAGTAGATGATTGGTTCTGCTGGCTGTGGCCTCAGCCAATGGGGAGACGAGCTAGGGGCGTGGCCCCGGGAGCCGACGATGGGAGTCTGGAAGATTCCATGGGAGGCTAACCAGGATTGGTGGAAAGGCACCACGTGACCCGGCTGTTAAATAGGGGTGGAGACGAACGACACGTGGTCAGAACTGGAACGAACGGAGGGGAGAGGTCACGTGGGTGGGGCTGGGTGGGAGGGGTGGGGCTGGGTGGGGTGGGGCTGGGTGGGGAGGGGCTGGGTGGAGAGGGAGGGGCTGGGTGGGGAGGGGCAGGGTGGGGAGGGTGGGGAGGGGCTGGGTGGAGAGGGAGGGGCTGGGTGGGAGGTGTGGGGCTGGGTGGGGAGGGTGGGGAGGGGCTGGATGGGAGGGGTGGGCTGGGTGGGGAGGGGCTGGGTGGGGGGTGGGAGGGTTGGGGCTGGGTGGGGAGAGTGGGGAGGGGCTGGGTGGGGAGGGAGGGGCTGGGTGGGGGGTGGGAGGGGTGGGGCTGGCTGGGCTGGGTGGGGAGGGAGGGGCTGGGTGGGGAGGGGCTGCTCACCCCGTGGTGCCCTTATAAAACTCAACGTTTCACCAACTCACACGCCGGCTTGTGCCCGCCCTCACAGTCGGGCATCTTTGCGGAATACACCACGCCCTGGCCGTTGACCCTGCAGGCCATTGACCCAGCAACCCAACGTTCCTACCAGCCCCTTCCGCAGGACAATGTGTTTAAACACAGGAGCTCATTCTCTTGTGCGGCTATTCAGTCGTAATGTAGGCGCCTGGTTCATCCAGGATCTGTTCTTGAGTCTCGTGTTATGTAAGGCGATGTTACGATGATGTAGTGTTCACGCATCTTCTCGGTTCCTTCGGCAAAGTCGTCGCGTAGAAGGGAAGTAATAAAATAATAAAAATAAAACATTATAAACATGAAAATTAAACATAATAAAATGATATCAATAAAACATATTAAACTAATAAAAATAAAACATAATAAAATAATAAAAATAAAACATAATAAAATAATAAAAATGTAACATTATTAAGTAATACAAATAAAACTTTATAAAATAATAAAATAAAACATTATAAAATAATAAAAATAAAACATTATAAACATGAAAATTAAACATAATAAAATGATATCAATAAAACATATTAAACTAATAAAAATAAAACATAATAAAATAATAAAAATTTAACATTATTAAGTAATACAAATAAAACTTGATAAAATAATAAAATAAAACTTTATAAAATAATAAAAATAAAACATAATAAAATACAATTGTCACGACGTTTCGGCCACAACGCAAGCAGCCGTCCTCAGGTGAAGAACAGGGCTGTCACCTGAGGACGGCTGCTTGCGTTGTGGCCGAAACGTCGCGAGAATTGTATTTTATTGTTTTATTTTTAGTATTTTATTATGTTTTATTTTTATTATTTTATTATGTTTTATTGATAATATTTTAATGTTTTTTAAAATAATATTTAAATGTTTTATTTTTATTAGTTTAATGTTTTATTAATATTTTAATGTTTTATTTTTTATTATGTTTTATTTTTACTATGTTGTTTTATTTTTATAATTTTATTGTTATTATTTTATTATTATATTTCATTTTATTATTTCCCTTCTACGTGATGACTTTACCGAAAAAAACCAAGAAGATGAATCCCTGCTGCGGTCACGAAAGAAGCTTTACATCGAAACGTTCATTCATTGTTCTGGGATTTCCAAGGATTAACAGATTCTGTATTTTGTGCTGTTTTCCCATCAGTTTGACCTCTCTTCATTCATTAAACACGTTTGGAATCGGATGCTCACCCTTGCTCTGAAGGTTTATTGAATGCGAGGTCATCTACTCAGATAGTGGTGCAACGCAGAAAACAGCGAAGCCAAGACAGTAGGGATGGTAGAAACATTAGGCTGTAATTCATCACACGGGCTGTTAAGGCACACAATGAGAGGCCAAAAGGTTATACATATGCCTGGAAGCCCGAGTATCTTCAAAATAAATGTTAACCCAAAACACCAAGCACACAATTTCGGCAGCCTGGCTGCAAAAGTAGTATTAATCAAAGCAAATTTCAGCTAACATAGCAAAGGCTGTTGGGAATAATACTATTTGCATTATGCGGAAATGCATAAGTAAATGTTCAATCGCAACTTTAGAGGTGTGAAGCCAGGCTCAGATTTGCTTGAATGCTTGGATGAACAGATCGAACTTCAGCAGCATATGTGCTGTTTATACTGGTAGGAATGAAGTGGACCAGCCTGCAATAGATTATATTGTCCGTCTGTCCGCCCGTGTAGTAACATCGCCCCCTACTGCAAACACTTGGCAGGACCCTACAAAAACCTTTAGACTCAGTGAGGCTTTCCTGGCTAAACAGGTGTAACATTCCCTTATAATTCCCTGAGATAGATTTTAATTAAAACGTTTAAATTAAAAATTAACTCACAGCGGCCTAAAGCCTACAGCTAGGCCTAAAGCCTAGAACTCGGCCTCAAACTCTCCCTTCGTATCGTACCCCCGCGTGTGTGAAAGGGAGTTCATGTTTAACAATGTTACATTCCCTGATGTTTTTAAATAGAAACATTTAAATTTAAAGCTTTTGCATTAATAATAAAAACATTTAAATAAAAAATTAACTCACAGCGGCCTAAAGCCTACAGCTAGGCCTAAAGCCTAGAACTAGGCCTCAAACTCTCCCTTCGTATCGTACCCCCGCGTGTGTGAAAGGGAGTTAATGTTTAACAATGTTACATTCCCTGATGCTTTTAAATAGAAACATTTAAATTTAAAGCTTTTACATTAATAATAAAAACATTTAAATCAAAAATTAACTCACAGCGGCCTCAAGCCTACAGCTAGGCCTAAAGCCTAGAAATAGGCCTCAAACTCTCCCTTCGTATCGTCCGATTCGGTGTAGCAACATAGCCCCCTACTGCAAACACTTGGCAGGACCCTACAAAAACCTTTAGACTCAGTGAGGCTTTCCTGGCTAAACAAGTGTAATAATACATTATGTTTATATTCGTTGGTTATTCGTTCCTACCAGCCCACCCCGCAGGGACCTGTTCTACTCAGATAGTAGTGCAACACCCGAGACAGCTTTCCTTAGAGCCTAGTCTCACATGGTCCTTGAAGTTGATTGGTCCACACCCGAGACAGCTTTCCTTAGAGCCCAGTTTCACATGGTCCTTGAAGTTGATTGGTCCACACCCGAGACAGCTTTTCTTAGAGCCCAGTCTCACATGGTCCTTGAAGTTGATTGGTCCACACCCGAGACAGCTTTCCTTAGAGCCTAGTCTCACATGGTCCTTGAAGTTGATTGGTCCACACCCGAGACAGCTTTCCTTAGAGCCTAGTCTCCATTGGTGTTGGACCAGATGACGCCAAAAGGCGCACAACTCAAAGACAATGCACCATCAGAGTATTGAGAGCTCGGGGTAAAGCATTTACACTATGAGACATCTCCTTTACCAGTGGCAAAATATAGTGATAGGTTTTTACCCTTTCAACTGGTACAAAACTGACACCTTTATACAAGGCATCATGTTTGCAATAACCACAACACAAGCAGTCAAATGCAAACAAAAAGAAGCCACTCTGATGATGATAATGATATGCACTGTCCTTGAAGTTGATTGGTCCACACCCGAGACAGCTTTTCTTAGAGCCTAGTCTCACATGGTGTTGGACCAGATGACGCCAAAAGGCGTACAACTTTTGACTGCTTGTGTTGTGGTTATTGCAAACATGATGCCTTGTATAAAGGTGTCAGTTTTGTACCAGTTTAAAGGGTAAAAACCTATTATATTTTGCCACTGGTAAAGGAAATGTCTCATAGTGTAAACATTAGGCTGGCCTGCCTACGATCCATCCTGGGTTTAACCTGCAGGCTGGATTGTGTGAGGAGCTCACAAATCCTTGAAAGATCTGGGCAAAGTCCCATCGGTGAGCTCCTCCGGCAGGCAAGGCTGCGTTGGCTGGGTCATGTAGCCCGCATGCCCAGCCACCGCATGCCTAAACAGCTTTTGTTCGGCCGGATCGAATGGGCTAAACGGGCACGGCACGGGCTAAAGAGATGGAGTGATGGGTGAGTGTGTGGGTGTGTGGGTGACTGTGTGGGTGAGTGACATAGGCTAGAGAAGAGATGGAGTGACGTGGTACAGGAGGACGTGGAGCTGAGTGGACTTGCCGATGACTGGTACCAGCGGTGTCAAGATCGGCCTCAGTGGAGGAGGCTCGTGAAGGACGCTACTGGGCAGTTGGAGGCAGTCGCCCTCCAACAACAACGGAGGGCGGAGGAGCGACGCTCACAACAACGAGCGGAGCGCCGGGTGGCTAAAGCACAGCAAGTTGGCACAGTAGGGGGCACAGGTGGTGCATCAGCCAGTAATCTCGGTCATCTCGGTCAGTCGACCCGTGGCACCTGCTGGGTCTGCCCCGTGACCTCCTGCCAGCGGGCGTTTGACACTTCACGTGGCCTCAAGGTGCACTTGGCCTGGCACAAGCGTCGTGGTGACGTCACCGCCACTTAGTGGCGAATGGCGGTTGTTGTGTCACTGTGTCTCTCTGTGGGTGTGTGTCTGAGTGTCTCTGCGTGTCTCTGTGTGTCTGTGTCTCTGTGTGTCTGTGTCTCTGTGTGTCTGTGTCTCTGTGTGTCTGTGTCTCTGTGTGTCTGTGTCTCTGTGTGTCTGTGTCTCTGTGTGTCTGTGTCTCTGTGGGTGTCTCTGTGGGTGTCTCTGTGGGTGTCTCTGTGGGTGTCTCTGTGGGTGTCTCTGTGGGTGTCTCTGTGGGTGACTCTGTGGGTGACTCTGTGGGTGTCTGTCTGAGTGTCTCTATGCGTGTCTCTGTATCTGTCTCTGTGGGTGTCTCTGTGTGTCTGTCTCTGTGTGTCTCTGTGTGTGTCTCTGTGTCTCTCTCTGAGTGTGTCTGTGTATCTCTGTCTGTGTGTGTCTCTGTGTATCTGTGTGTGTATCTCTGTGTGTGTCTCTGTCTCTGTGTGTGTCTCTGAGTATCTGTGTCTCTATGTGTGTCTATGTGTCTGTGTGTCTGTGTGTGTCTCTGTGTGTGTCTCTGTGTGTGTCTCTGTGTGTGTCTGTGTGTGTGTCTGTGTGTGTGTGTCTGTGTGCGTCTCTGCGAGTGTCTCTGCGTGTTGTCTCTGCGTGTCTCTGTGTGTGTCTCTCTCTGTGTGTCTCTGTGTGTGTGTCTCTGTGTGTCTGTGAGAGTGTCAGCGTCACGACGAGGTAGACACGGAGTGAGACCGCCACTAGGGAAGCGACATCGTCGTCGTCGTCTTTATTCATCGCTAGAGTCGAGCGCGGAGACACGCACAGCGACACCGGACGAGGAGGAGACAGAGAGACAGAGAGACACAGAGAGACAGAGAGACACGGAGAGACACAGAGAGACAGGGAGAGACAGAGAGAGAGACACAGAGAGACAGGGAGAGACAGAGAGAGAGACACAGAGAGACAGGGAGAGACAGGGAGAGACAGGGAGAGACAGAGAGACACAGAGAGAGAGAGACACACACAGAGACACAGGGAGAGACAGAGAGAGAGACACACACACACAGAGACACAGGGAGAGAGAGGATGACACCCTGTCTAGACAGGGCGTCTAGACAGGGCGTCTAGACGGGGCGTGTCTAGACGCAGGGCGTCTAGACGTGGCATGTCTAGACGGGGCGTGGTCTAGACATTGTATCCGATGAGGCTGCGTCTGCCGATGACCTCCCCCACGTAGAACCACATCGCGATCTCTACGCCCACCAGGGAGTTACGCAAAGCGTCCTGTTACACACAGAGACACACACAGACACACACACAGTGAGACACATAAACACACACAGAGACACACAGAGAGACGCACACAGAGACACACACAGACACACACACAGTGAGACACATAAACACACACAGACACACAGAGAGACACACACAGACACACACACAGTGAGACACATAAACACACACAGAGACACACAGAGAGACGCACACAGAGACACACACAGAGACACACACAGTGAGACACATAAACACACACAGACACACAGAGAGACGCACACAGAGACACACACAGACACACACACAGTGAGACACATAAACACACACAGACACACAGAGAGACACACACAGAGACACACAGAGAGACACACAGTGACACACACACAGTTACACACAGAGACACACACACACACAGAGACACACAGTTACACACAGTTACACACACAAACACACACACAGACACACACACAGTGAGACACACACAGTGAGACACACAGTGAGACACACACAGTTACACACAGTGACACACACACAGACACACACACACACACAGTGACACACACACACAGTGACACACACCACCCACCCTCACGGTGAGGTTCCTCACAGCTCCGCTCCTGCCCCGCTCCACCACACACACAGTGACACACACACAGTGACACACACACACACAGTGACACACACACACACAATGACACACACACCACTCACCCTGACGGTGAGGTTCCTCACAGCTCCGCTCCTGCCCCGCTCCACCACACACACAGTGACACACACAGTGACATACACACACACACAGTGACACCCCCACACACACAGTGACACACACACACACACAGTGACACACACAATGACACACACACCACCCACCCTGACGGTGAGGTTCCTCACAGCTCCGCTCCTGCCCCGCTCCACCACACACACAGTGACACAGTGACACACACAGTGACACACACAGTGACACACACACACAATGACACACACACCACCCACCCTGACGGTGAGGTTCCTCACAGCTCCGCTCCTGCCCCGCTCCACCACACACACAGTGACACACACAGTGACATACACACACACACAGTGACACCCCCACACACACAGTGACACACACACACACACAGTGACACACACAATGACACACACACCACCCACCCTGACGGTGAGGTTCCTCACAGCTCCGCTCCTGCCCCGCTCCACCACACACACAGTGACACACACAGTGACATACACACACACACAGTGACACCCCCACACACACAGTGACACACACACACACACAGTGACACACACAATGACACACACAGTGACACACACAGTGACACACACACACACACAGTGACACACAGTGACACACACACACAATGACACACACACCACCCACCCTGACGGTGAGGTTCCTCACAGCTCCGCTCCTGCCCCGCTCCACCACACACACAGTGACACACACACACACACACAGTGACACACACAGTGACACACACAGTGACACAGTGACACACACAGTGACACACACAGTGACACACACACACAATGACACACACACCACCCACCCTGACGGTGAGGTTCCTCACAGCTCCGCTCCTGCCCCGCTCCACCACACACACAGTGACACAGTGACACACACAGTGACACACACAGTGACACACACACACAATGACACACACACCACCCACCCTGACGGTGAGGTTCCTCACAGCTCCGCTCCTGCCCCGCTCCACCACACACACAGTGACACACACAGTGACACACACAGTGACACACACACACACACAGTGACACACACAATGACACACACACCACCCACCCTGACGGTGAGGTTCCTCACAGCTCCGCTCCTGCCCCGCTCCACCACACACACAGTGACACACACACACACACAGTGACACACACAGTGACACACACACACAATGACACACACACCACCCACCCTGACGGTGAGGTTCCTCACAGCTCCGCTCCTGCCCCGCTCCACCATGGCTTTGAAGGCAGCCACGGCACCCGGGATCTCTGCCGGGCTGGGCGGAGTGAGCTCCACCTTCGCCAGGGACCAGAACTTGGAGAGACGCGGACGCGAATATTCCACCACCGCTGTGGGGGGTAGAGACACACAGAGAGACACACAGAGACACACACAGTGAGACACACACACACAGAGACACAGAGAGAGAGAGAGAGACACACAGAGAGACACACAGAGACACACACACACAGAGACACAGAGAGAGAGACACACAGAGTCACACAGAGACACACACAGTGAGACACACACACACAGAGACACAGAGAGAGAGAGACACACAGAGAGACACACAGAGACACACACAGTGAGACACACACACACAGAGACACAGAGAGAGAGAGAGACACACAGAGTCACACAGAGACACACACAGAGACACAGAGACACAGAGACACACACAGAGACACACACGAGACACAGAGACACACACAGAGACACACACAGAGAGACACACAGAGTCAGAGACACACACAGAGACACACACACACAGTCTATGGGCAGTGCTGAGTCTATGTGCTGAGTCTATGTGCTGAGTCTGTGCTGAGTCTATGTGCTGAGTCTATGTGCTGAGTCTATGTGCTGAGTCTATGTGCTGAGTCTATGTGCTGAGTCTATGTGCTGAGTCTATGTGCTGAGTCTATGTGCTGAGTCTATGTGCTGAGTCTATGTGCTGAGTCTATGTGCTGAGTCTATGTGCTGAGTCTATGTGCTGAGTCTGTGCAGTGCTGAGTCTATGTGCTGAGTCTATGTGCTGAGTCTATGTGCTGAGTCTATGTGCTGAGTCTATGTGCAGAGTCTATGTGCTGAGTCTATGTGCAGTGCTGAGTCTATGTGCTGAGTCTATGTGCTGAGTCTATGTGCTGAGTCTGTGCAGTGCTGAGTCTATGTGCTGAGTCTATGTGCTGAGTCTATGTGCAGTGCTGAGTCTATGTGCAGAGTCTATGTGCTGAGTCTATGTGCAGTGCTGAGTCTATGTGCTGAGTCTATGTGCTGAGTCTATGTGCTGAGTCTATGTGCTGAGTCTATGTGCTGAGTCTGTGCAGTGCTGAGTCTATGTGCTGAGTCTATGTGCTGAGTCTATGTGCAGTGCTGAGTCTATGTGCTGAGTCTATGTGCTGAGTCTATGTGCTGAGTCTATGTGCTGAGTCTATGTGCTGAGTCTGTGCAGTGCTGAGTCTATGTGCTGAGTCTATGTGCTGAGTCTATGTGCTGAGTCTATGTGCTGAGTCTATGTGCTGAGTCTATGTGCTGAGTCTATGTGCTGAGTCTATGTGCTGAGTCTATGTGCAGTGCTGAGTCTATGTGCTGAGTCTATGTGCTGAGTCTATGTGCTGAGTCTATGTGCAGTGTTGAGTCTATGTGCTGAGTCTATGTGCTGAGTCTATGTGCTGAGTCTATGTGCTGAGTCTATGTGCTGAGTCTATGTGCTGAGTCTGTGCAGTGCTGAGTCTATGTGCTGAGTCTATGTGCTGAGTCTATGTGCTGAGTCTATGTGCTGAGTCTATGTGCTGAGTCTATGTGCTGAGTCTATGTGCAGTGCTGAGTCTATGTGCTGAGTCTATGTGCTGAGTCTATGTGCTGAGTCTATGTGCAGTGCTGAGTCTATGTGCTGAGTCTATGTGCTGAGTCTATGGGCAGTGTTGAGTCTAAGTGTTGAGTCTATGTGCTGAGTCTATGTGCTGAGTCTATGTGCTGAGTCTATGTGCTGAGTCTATGTGCAGTGCTGAGTCTATGTGCTGAGTCTATGTGCTGAGTCTATGTGCTGAGTCTATGTGCTGAGTCTATGTGCTGAGTCTATGTGCTGAGTCTATGTGCTGAGTCTATGTGCTGAGTCTATGTGCTGAGTCTATGTGCAGTGCTGAGTCTATGTGCTGAGTCTATGTGCTGAGTCTATGTGCTGAGTCTATGTGCAGTGCTGAGTCTATGTGCTGAGTCTATGTGCTGAGTCTATGTGCTGAGTCTATGTGCAGTGCTGAGTCTATGTGCTGAGTCTATGTGCTGAGTCTAAGTGCTGAGTCTAAGTGTTGAGTCTCTGGGCTCGACATTAGCACACACACACGCACCACCTAAGTAAGTGCATACTAAATCAATGTTACTACACAGCTGCTGTGTGTACAGCTTACTGGACACTGCACATGTACGCCCCTGCCACACGACCTTGAGATCGAGTCAAGGTCGCAATTACTAAACTGTATACAGTACACACGGTGCTGTACACAGCACACTGTACTCAGTGCCATACAGAGCACTGTATGTACTGTATAGTTGGTTCTTTCGGTAAAGCCACGAAGATGGGAAAGGAAAAATAAATAATGATAAAAATGCAATACGTTGAAAATAGTCAAAAGCAAAAAAAACACGATGAAAATAAAAAATATGAAAATAAATATTTTTTTTATAATTAAAAATATACGTTGAAAGTAATGAAAGCAAAAAGCCTCAATAAAAATAGCAAAATTAAAAAATGTTAATAAAAAATAATACGTTGAAATTAACAAAAGCAAAAAAAAAACACAATGAAAATAAAAATAGAAAAATAAAAATGTTTAATGATAAAAAAATTTCGTTGAAACTAATGAAAGTAAAAAACCCACAATGAAAATAAAAAAACGTACAAATAACAATTTTTTGGAATTAATAAAAAATTATCAGTTGAAAATAATGAAAGTAACAAAAACCGCAATGAAAATAGTAAAATAAAAATGTTTCATGATAAAACAAAATTTCGTTGAAAATAATGAAAGCAAAACACCCACAATGAAAATAAAAAACGTAAAAACTAATTAATTTTTTTTTTAAATAATCCGTTGAAAATAATGAAAGCAAAAATACACAATCAAAAGTAAAAAAATGGTTAATTGTAATTTTTTATTCATTTTTTATTCATAAAAAAATCCGTTGAAAATAATGAAAGCAAAAAACCCACAATGAAAATAAAAAACGTAAAAACTAATTAAAAAAAATTTAAATAATCCGTTTAAAATAATGAAAGCAAAAATACGCAATCAAAAGTTTAAAAATGGCAAATTGTATTTTTTATTCATAAAAAAATCCGTTGAAAATAATGAAAGCAAAAAAAAAACAATTAAAAAAAAAGTAAAATTAGTAAAATAAAATTAGCGGCGGTGTGTGCACAGCACCGTACGTAATGCGTACAGTACGTACAGTACGTACTGCATACAGTGCGTACTGTACGTACAGTACGTACTGCATACAGTACGTACTGTACGCAGCTGTGCGTACCGCATCGAGTCCCAAGGACAGTGCACGCCGTACAGTGCGCAGTCGTGAGAGTGAAGGTCGCCAATTACGAATCGCGTTTTGGCCGCCTCCACAGCCCGGCTTCCGTAGCTCGGTCCCACAGCCACCACCATCATCATCATCATCACCACCATCATCACCATCACCATCATCACCACCACCATCATCACCATCATCACCACCATCACCACCATCATCATCATCATCACCATCATCACCAACATCATCACACCATCATCACCATCATCATCATCACACCATCATCATCATCACCATCATCACCAACATCATCATCAACATCATCATCATCACCATCATCACCAACATCATCACACCATCATCACCATCATCATCATCATCACTATCATCATCATCACTATCATCACTATCATCACTATCATCATCATCATCATCACTATCATCATCATCACCACCATCATCACCATCATCATCACCAACATCATCATCATCACCATCATCACCATCATCATCATCACCAACATCATCATCATCATCATCACTATCATCACCATCACCAACATCATCATCATCATCATCACTATCATCATCATCATCACTATCATCATCATCACCACCATCATCATCATCACCATCATCATCATCATCACCATCATCATCATCATCACCATCATCATCATCACCACCATCATCATCATCATCACCATCATCATCACCATCATCATCATCACCACCATCATCATCACCATCATCATCATCACAACCAACACCACCATCACCACCACCATCATCACCACCACCACCATCACCACCACCATCATCATCACCACCACCACCACCATCATCATCATCACACAATCACCATCACCACCATCATCATCACCATCATCATCACCACCACCACTACCATCATCACCACCATCATCATCACCACCACCATCATCACCATCACACAATCACCATCACCACCATCATCATCACCATCATCATCACCACCACCACTACCATCATCACCACCATCATCATCACCACCACCATCATCACCACCACCATCATCACCACACAACCACCATCATCACCACACAACCACCATCATCATCACACTCTGTGTGTCTCTGTGTGTGTCACTAACTCACCCGCCACCACTTGAGGAGTTCTCTTCACGACGATTCCCGCCATCACCACCACCACCATCACCACCACCATCATCACCACCACCACCATCATCATCATCACAACCAACACCACCATCACCATCACCACCATCACCACCATCATCATCACACTCTGTGTGTGTCACTGTGTGTCACTAACTCACCCGCCACCACTTGAGGAGTTCTCTTCACGACGATTCCCGCGAGGCGCTGAGCCGCTGCCGCCATCTTCACCTCTACAGACTCCACCAACTGCCGCGCGTTCATAAACCCCCTCTACCTCTTCCGGAAGAGTCTTCTGGAAGACGTCTCCCGCCCGTTCATAAACCCCCTCTACCTCTTCCGGAAGAGTCTTCTGGAAGACGTCTCCCGCCCGTTCATAAACCCCCTCTACCTCTTCCGGAAGAGTCTTCTGGAAGACGTCTCCCGCCCGTTCATAAACCCCCTCTACCTCTTCCGGAAGAGTCTTCTGGAAGACGTCTCCCGCCCGTTCATAAACCCCCTCTACCTCTTCCGGAAGAGTCTTCTGGAAGACGTCTCCCGCCCGTTCATAAACCCCCTCTACCTCTTCCGGAAGAGTCTTCTGGAAGACGTCTCCCGCCCGTTCATAAACCCCCTCTACCTCTTCCGGAAGAGTCTTCTGGAAGACGTCTCCCGCCCGTTCATAAACCCCCTCTACCTCTTCCGGAAGAGTCTTCTGGAAGACGTCTCCCGCGCGTTCATAAACCCCCTCTACCTCTTCCGGAAGAGTCTTCTGGAAGACGTCTCCCGCGCGTTCATAAACCCCCTCTACCTCTTCCGGAAGAGTCTTCTGGAAGACGTCTCCCGCGCGTTCATAAACCCCCTCTACCTCTTCCGGAAGAGTCTTCTGGAAGACGTCTCCCGCGCGTTCATAAACCCCCTCTACCTCTTCCGGAAGAGTCTTCTGGAAGACGTCTCCCGCGCGTTCATAAACCCCCTCTACCTCTTCCGGAAGAGTCTTCTGGAAGACGTCTCCCGCGCGTTCATAAACCCCCTCTACCTCTTCCGGAAGAGTCTTCTGGAAGACGTCTCCCGCCCGTTCATAAACCCCCTCTACCTCTTCCGGAAGAGTCTTCTGGAAGACGTCTCCCGCCCGTTCATAAACCCGCTTCTACCGATTATGGAAGATTCTTCTGGAAGACGTCTCCCGCCCGTTCATAAACCCCTTCTACCTCTTCCGGAAGAGTTTTCTGGAAGACGTCTCCCGCCCGTTCATAAACCCCCTCTACCTCTTCCGGAAGAGTCTTCTGGAAGACGTCTCCCGCCCGTTCATAAACCCGCTTCTACCGATTATGGAAGATTCTTCTGGAAGACGTCTCCCGCCCGTTCATAAACCCCTTCTACCTCTTCCGGAAGAGTCTTCTGGAAGACGTCTCCCGCCCGTTCATAAACCCGCTTCTACCGATTATGGAAGATTCTTCTGGAAGTTGCCTCCCGCCCGTTCATAAACCCCTTCTACCTCTTCCGGAAGAGTCTTCTGGAAGACGTCTCCCGCGCGTTCATAAACCCCCTCTACCTCTTCCGGAAGAGTCTTCTGGAAGACGTCTCCCGCCCGTTCATAAACCCCCTCTACCTCTTCCGGAAGAGTCTTCTGGAAGACGTCTCCCGCCCGTTCATAAACCCGCTTCTACCGATTATGGAAGATTCTTCTGGAAGACGTCTCCCGCCCGTTCATAAACCCCTTCTACCTCTTCCGGAAGAGTTTTCTGGAAGACGTCTCCCGCGCGTTCATAAACCCCCTCTACCTCTTCCGGAAGAGTCTTCTGGAAGACGTCTCCCGCCCGTTCATAAACCCGCTTCTACCGATTATGGAAGATTCTTCTGGAAGTTGCCTGCCGCCCGTTCATAAACCCCCTCTACCTCTTCCGGAAGATTCTTCTGGAAGATGACTGCCGCCCGTTCATAAACCTGCCTCTACCGTTTCCGGAAGATTATTTTGGAAGATGTCTACCGCCCGTTCATAAACCTCGTCTTCCGATTCTGGAAGATTCTTCTGGAAGATGACTGCTGCCCGTTCATAAACCCCCTCTACCTCTTCCGGAAGATTCTTCTGGAAGATGACTGCCGCCCGTTCATAAACCTGTCTCTACCGTTTCCGGAAGATTATTTTGGAAGATGTCTACCGCCCGTTCATAAACCTCGTCTTCCGATTCTGGAAGATTCTTCTGGAAGATGACTGCTGCCCGTTCATAAACCCCCTCTACCTCTTCCGGAAGATTCTTCTGGAAGATGACTGCCGCCCGTTCGTAAACCCGCCTCTACCTCTTCCGGAAGATTCTTCTGGAAGATGTCTACAGCCTGTTCGTAAACCAACATCTACAGATTACGGAAGACGCTTCTAGAAGATGTCTACCGTTCGTTCATTAACGCCTCTACCTATTCCGGAAGAATCTTCTGGAAGACGTCTACCGCCCGTTCATAAACCCCTTCTACCTCTTCCGGAAGAGTTTTCTGGAAGACGTCTCCCGCGCGTTCATAAACCCCCTCTACCTCTTCCGGAAGAGTCTTCTGGAAGACGTCTCCCGCCCGTTCATAAACCCGCTTCTACCGATTATGGAAGATTCTTCTGGAAGTTGCCTGCCGCCCGTTCATAAACCCCCTCTACCTCTTCCGGAAGATTCTTCTGGAAGATGACTGCCGCCCGTTCATAAACCTGCCTCTACCGTTTCCGGAAGATTATTTTGGAAGATGTCTACCGCCCGTTCATAAACCTCGTCTTCCGATTCTGGAAGATTCTTCTGGAAGATGACTGCTGCCCGTTCATAAACCCCCTCTACCTCTTCCGGAAGATTCTTCTGGAAGATGACTGCCGCCCGTTCATAAACCTGTCTCTACCGTTTCCGGAAGATTATTTTGGAAGATGTCTACCGCCCGTTCATAAACCTCGTCTTCCGATTCTGGAAGATTCTTCTGGAAGATGACTGCTGCCCGTTCATAAACCCCCTCTACCTCTTCCGGAAGATTCTTCTGGAAGATGACTGCCGCCCGTTCGTAAACCCGCCTCTACCTCTTCCGGAAGATTCTTCTGGAAGATGTCTACAGCCTGTTCGTAAACCAACATCTACAGATTACGGAAGACGCTTCTAGAAGATGTCTACCGTTCGTTCATTAACGCCTCTACCTATTCCGGAAGGATCTTCTGGAAGACGTCTACCGCCCGTTCATAAACTCCTCTACAGATTACGGAAGACGCTTCTAGAAGATGTCTACCGCTCGTTCATCAACTCCTCTACCTATTCCGGAAGTATCTTCTAGAATATGTCTACCGCCTGTTCATAAACGCCTCTACCAATTCTGGAAGAATCTTCTGGAAGACGTCTACCGCCTGTTCATAAACTCCTTTACATATTCCGGAAGACTCTTCTGGAAGACGTCTACCGCCTGTTCATAAACTCCTTTACATATTCCGGAAGTATCTTCTAGAAGATGTCTACCGCCTGTTCATAAACGCCTCTACCCATTCCGGAAGCCTCTTCTGGAAGACGTCTACCGCCCGTTCATCAACTCCTCTACCTCTTCCGGAAGGATCTTCCGGAAGCCATCTACCGCCCGTTCATAAACCCTCTCATCACCTTCTACCGGTAGATTCTTCCTCTACCGGAAGTCGGCGTTGCCACGGTAACGACCCGGCGCGTCCCGTTGCCACGGCAACAGCGACATCGCTAAACCAGAGGCCCAACTTCAAAATCTCTGTCCCCTCTCTCTCTGATTCATCTCCTAAACTCTCTTAAACTCTCTGAAACTTTCTTAAACTCCCTGAAACTCTCTTAAACTCTCTTATCTCTCGCTCGCGCTCTCTCTCCACGTCTCCTGTCGCTGTCTCGTCTCTTAATCTCGAGCCGGAGATGTCCGACTCAGGCGAGGAGCAGGATGAGTTTGCCGACCTAGGCCCCAGCATTGGGGTAACAAAAACATTTTAATTTTTTTGTAAACTATTTTTTATAAACTTCTATTACGACGTTAAACTCGTTCACATTGTTGATTGCGTTGTTTATTTTCATTTTTTATTGTTATTATATTTTATATTTTATTATTGTACCGACGTGACTTTACCGAAAACACCTAACTATGCAATCGTTATACTAGTTAAAATGGTTACAATGTTACATGGTTACAATGTTACATCATTGTTACAATGTTACATTGCTACATAGTTACAATGTTACAATGTTACATTGCTACATAGTTACAATGTTACCTAGTTACAATAGTTACAAACTTACAATGGTTACAATGTTACGTTGCTACATAGTTGCATTGCTACATAGTTGCAATGTTACGTAGCAACATGTAACATTGTAACAATGTTACATGTATGTGTCTCTGTGTGTGTCTCTGTGTGTGTGTCTCTGTGTGTGTCTCTGTGTCTGTGTGTGTCTCTGTGTGTGTCTCTGTGTGTGTCTCTGTGTCTGTGTGTGTCTCTGTGTGTGTCTCTGTGTGTGTGTCTCTGTGTGTGTCTCTGTGTCTGTGTGTGTCTCTGTGTGTGTCTCTGTGTGTGTCTCTGTGTCTGTGTGTGTCTCTGTGTGTGTCTCTGTGTGTGTGTCTCTGTGTGTGTCTCTGTGTCTGTGTGTGTCTCTGTGTGTGTCTCTGTGTGTGTCTCTGTGTCTGTGTGTGTCTCTGTGTGTGTCTCTGTGTGTGTGTCTCTGTGTGTGTCTCTGTGTCTGTGTGTGTCTCTGTGTGTGTCTCTGTGTGTGTCTCTGTGTCTGTGTGTGTCTCTGTGTGTGTCTCTGTGTGTGTGTCTCTGTGTGTGTCTCTGTGTCTGTGTGTGTCTCTGTGTGTGTCTCTGTGTGTGTCTCTGTGTCTGTGTGTGTCTCTGTGTGTGTCTCTGTGTGTGTGTCTCTGTGTGTGTCTCTGTGTCTGTATGTGTCTCTGTGTGTGTCTCTGTGTGTGTCTCTGTGTCTGTGTGTGTCTCTGTGTGTGTCTCTGTGTGTGTGTCTCTGTGTGTGTCTCTGTGTCTGTGTGTGTCTCTGTGTGTGTCTCTGTGTGTGTCTCTGTGTCTGTGTGTGTCTCTGTGTGTGTCTCTGTGTGTGTGTCTCTGTGTGTGTCTCTGTGTCTGTGTGTGTCTCTGTGTGTGTCTCTGTGTGTGTCTCTGTGTCTGTGTGTGTCTCTGTGTGTGTCTCTGTGTGTGTGTCTCTGTGTGTGTCTCTGTGTCTGTGTGTGTCTCTGTGTGTGTCTCTGTGTGTGTCTCTGTGTCTGTGTGTGTCTCTGTGTGTGTCTCTGTGTGTGTGTCTCTGTGTGTGTCTCTGTGTCTGTGTGTGTCTCTGTGTGTGTCTCTGTGAGTGTCTCTGTGTCTGTATGTTTCTCTGTGTGTGTCTCTGTGTGTGTCTCTGTGTCTGTGTGTGTCTCTGTGTGTGTCTCTATATGTCTATCTGTATATCTCTGTGTCTCTGTGTGTGTGTCTCTGTGTGTGCCTCTGTGTGTGTCTCTGTATATATCTGTGTGTGTCTCTGTGTGTGTCTCTGTGCGTCTATATGTGTCTATCTGTATATCTCTGTGTCTCTGTGTGTATGTCTCTCTGTATGTTTCTCTGTGTGTCTCTGTGTGTGTCTCTGTGTGTGTGTCTCTGTGTGTGTCTCTGTGTCTGTGTGTGTCTCTGTGTGTGTCTCTGTGTGTGTCTCTGTGTCTGTGTGTGTCTCTGTGTGTGTCTCTGTGTGTGTGTCTCTGTGTGTGTCTCTGT
Organism: Lampetra fluviatilis; assembly: GCF_964198595.1. Lineage (NCBI taxonomy): Eukaryota > Metazoa > Chordata > Hyperoartia > Petromyzontiformes > Petromyzontidae > Lampetra > Lampetra fluviatilis. The sequence continues at coordinate 38,053 of NW_027620847.1, forward strand.
GTCTGTGTGTGTCTCTGTGTGTGTCTCTGTGTGTGTGTCTCTGTGTGTGTCTCTGTGTCTGTGTGTGTCTCTGTGTGTGTCTCTGTGTGTGTCTCTGTGTCTGTGTGTGTCTCTGTGTGTGTCTCTGTGTGTGTGTCTCTGTGTGTGTCTCTGTGTCTGTGTGTGTCTCTGTGTGTGTCTCTGTGAGTGTCTCTGTGTCTGTATGTTTCTCTGTGTGTGTCTCTGTGTGTGTCTCTGTGTCTGTGTGTGTCTCTATATGTCTATCTGTATATCTCTGTGTCTCTGTGTGTGTGTCTCTGTGTGTGCCTCTGTGTGTGTCTCTGTATATATCTGTGTGTGTCTCTGTGTGTGTCTCTGTGCGTCTATATGTGTCTATCTGTATATCTCTGTGTCTCTGTGTGTATGTCTCTCTGTATGTTTCTCTGTGTGTCTCTGTGTGTGTCTCTGTGTGTGTGTCTCTGTGTGTGTCTCTGTGTCTGTGTGTGTCTCTGTGTGTGTCTCTGTGTGTGTCTCTGTGTCTGTGTGTGTCTCTGTGTGTGTCTCTGTGTGTGTGTCTCTGTGTGTGTCTCTGTGTCTGTGTGTGTCTCTGTGTGTGTCTCTGTGTGTGTCTCTGTGTCTGTGTGTGTCTCTGTGTGTGTCTCTGTGTGTGTGTCTCTGTGTGTGTCTCTGTGTCTGTGTGTGTCTCTGTGTGTGTCTCTGTGAGTGTCTCTGTGTCTGTATGTTTCTCTGTGTGTGTCTCTGTGTCTGTGTGTGTCTCTGTGTGTGTCTCTATGTGTCTATCTGTATATCTCTGTGTCTCTGTGTGTGTCTCTGTGTGTCTCTGTGTGTGTCTCTGTGTCTGTGTGTCTCTGTGTGTGTCTCTGTGTCTGTGCGTGTCTCTTTGTGTGTCTCTGTGAGTGTCTCTGTGTCTGTATGTTTCTCTGTGTGTGTCTCTATATGTCTATCTGTATATCTCTGTGTCTCTGTGTGTGTGTCTCTGTGTGTGCCTCTGTGTGTGTCTCTGTATATATCTGTGTGTGTCTCTGTGTGTGTCTCTGTGCGTCTCTATGTGTCTATCTGTATATCTCTGTGTCTCTGTGTGTATGTCTCTCTGTATGTTTCTCTGTGTGTCTCTGTGTGTCTCTGTGTGTGTCTCTGTGTGTGTCTCTGTGTCTGTGCGTGTCTCTGTGTGTCTCTGTGTGTGTCTCTGTGTCTGTGCGTGTCTCTGTGTGTCTCTGTGTGTGTCTCTGTGTGTGTCTCTGTGTCTGTGTGTCTCTGTGTGTGTCTCTGTATCTGTGCGTGTCTCTGTGTGTCTCTGTGAGTGTCTCTGTGTCTGTATGTTTCTCTTTGTGTGTCTCTATATGTCTATCTGTATATCTCTGTGTGTGTGTCTCTGTGTGTGTCTCTGTGTGTCTCTGTGTGTGTCTCTTTATACCTGTGTGTGTCTCTGTGTGTCACCGTGTCTCTGTGTGTGTCTCTGTGTGTGTCTCTCTATATCTCTGTGTCTCTGTGTGTCTCTGTGTGTGTCTCTGTGCGTGTCTCTGTGTGTCTCTGTGTCTCTGTATATCTGTGTGTGTCTCTGTGTGGCTGTGTGTGTGTCTCTGTGTGTCTCTGTGTGTGTCTCTGTGCGTGTCTCTGTGTGTCTCTGTGTCTCTGTATATCTGTGTGTGTCTCTGTGTGGCTGTGTGTGTGTCTCTGTGTGTCTCTGTGTGTGTCTCTGTGTGTCTCTGTGTGTGTCTCTTTATACCTGTGTGTGTCTCTGTGTGTCACCGTGTCTCTGTGTGTGTCTCTGTGTGTGTCTCTCTATATCTCTGTGTCTCTGTGTGGCTGTGTGTGTGTCTCTGTGTGTCTCTGTGTGTGTCTCTGTGTGTCTCTGTGTGTGTCTCTTTATACCTGTGTGTGTCTCTGTGTGTCACCTTGTCTCTGTGTGTGTCTCTGTGTGTGTCTCTGTGTGCAGAGGCGTAGCTAGGGGGAGGCAGGGGGGTACATGTGTCCCCGGGCGCCAAGGTAAAGGGGCGCCAAAATGAGGCTTACAACGTCACATTAGAACTTATTGCGGCGGGCACGGCAGCCTGAAACGACTGCACACATCTACACCTCAACCTAAAAGTTTATATCTCCCGCCACACACAGCCTACATGTCATGTAATTACATTTGATACGCGCGCCTATTAAGAACTTACATGGAAGAACGTCCAAAACAACAGACAGGCGCAGTCTTTCAGCCTTAGTCACTGGCCTGTTTTCTGGTGGCAGAAACTACGACGGCCTGAAACACGCTGGAGTGCACGATCAGAAGCTGTTAAAGCTATCTATGAAGGACTGGATGAACTAGTAGGGCTGCTAAACAAATTATCGGATGACATAACTATGACGCCTGAAACCAGAAGTGATGCAGAACAGTTACAGGCATGCGTATTACATTTTAACTTCATAGTTTTATTACATTTCTGGAATGTCATTCTTGGAAACATTGATCGTGTTCAGAAGCGCTTACAGGATCCTACGATGAATTTCAAGGAAGCAGCAACTGATCTTACATCTTTGGAGCATGAATTTGTCAAGCTTCGTGATGATTTGAGCCAAGTTGCTGGAGAAAACTCAAAAACAAGATGCACAGCCTGGGAGATCGATGTGGACAGAAGAATTAGGCGACGTCGGAAGATGCCAGGAGAACTGGCAAGAGATGCAGAACTTTCAGCAGAAGATGAAAGTGTGCGCGTTATGAAGAGCGCATTTTATCGACTTCAACAGGAGATGTCAACACGGTTTTTACGACTAAAAAACCTGAACACAAAATTTGGATTTTTGCTGGACGTCAAAACTCTTCTATCCGACACAGATGTCGATGCAATTCTTCGAAATTGCACAGATTTTGGAAATTTCCATGACACCGACATCAATGGCCACGAACTTTTCACAGAAATTGGAGATTGCAAAATGCTGCTCAGTAACCGGAATGAAGTTCTACCAGAAACTCCTTTGGATCTTCTTGGTTTTATTGTGTTTTATGGAGACGACATATTTCCGAATTTGCGAATTTCACTGCAAATTTTTATTAACAATAACATAATCAACGTTTTTTGGGTTGAGATCGCGTTATTTATGAATGTGTCGTAACCCTCCACCACCCGACACGGCCAATCAGTAAAAAAGTGTCACGTTGACAAAAGACAAATAGTTCACTGCTTTAGCCCACCGGTGTGTTGAAGCGTGGAACCACAACATTTACAATTTGAGTTGTACGACGTTTCGCTGGTAATTGCATCCAGCATCATCGGGCAATTCTGGCGAATTGCCCGAATTCTGGCGAATTGCCCGATGATGCTGGATGCAATTACCAGCGAAACGTCGTACAACTCAAATTGTAAATGTTGTGGTTTCACGCTTCAACACACCGGTGGGCTAAAGCAGTGAACTATTTGTCTTTTGTCAACGTGTCTCTGTGTGTGTCTCTGTGTGTGTCTCTGTGTGTGTCTCTGTGTATGTCTCTGTGTCTGTGCGTGTCTCTGTGTGTCTCTGTGAGTGTCTCTGTGTCTGTGTGTGTCTCTGTGTGTGTCTCTGTGTATGTCTCTGTGTCTGTGCGTGTCTCTGTGTGTCTCTGTGAGTGTCTCTGTGTCTGTGTGTGTCTCTCTGTGTCTCTGTGTATGTCTCTGTGTCTGTGCGTGTCTCTGTGTGTCTCTGTGAGTGTCTCTGTGTCTGTGTGTGTCTCTGTGTGTCTCTGTGTATGTCTCTGTGTCTGTGCGTGTCTCTGTGTGTCTCTGTGAGTGTCTCTGTGTCTGTGTGTGTCTCTGTGTGTGTCTCTGTGTCTGTGCGTGTCTCTGTGTGTGTCTCTGTGAGTGTCTCTGTGTGTCTCTGTGAGTGTCTCTGTGTCTGTATGTTTCTCTTTGTGTGTCTCTATATGTCTATCTGTATATCTCTGTGTCTCTGTGTGTGTGTCTCTGTGTGTGTCTCTGTGTGTCTCTGTGTGTGTCTCTTTATACCTGTGTGTGTCTCTGTGTGTCACCGTGTCTCTGTGTGTGTCTCTGTGTGTGTCTCTGTGTGTCTCTGTGAGTGTCTCTGTGTCTGTATGTTTCTCTTTGTGTGTCTCTATATGTCTATCTGTATATCTCTGTGTCTCTGTGTGTGTGTCTCTGTGTGTGTCTCTGTGTGTCTCTGTGTGTGTCTCTTTATACCTGTGTGTGTCTCTGTGTGTCACCGTGTCTCTGTGTGTGTCTCTGTGAGTGTCTCTGTGTGTCTCTGTGAGTGTCTCTGTGTCTGTATGTTTCTCTTTGTGTGTCTCTATATGTCTATCTGTATATCTCTGTGTCTCTGTGTGTGTGTCTCTGTGTGTGTCTCTGTGTGTCTCTGTGTGTGTCTCTTTATACCTGTGTGTGTCTCTGTGTGTCACCGTGTCTCTGTGTGTGTCTCTGTGTGTGTCTCTGTGTGTCTCTGTGAGTGTCTCTGTGTCTGTATGTTTCTCTTTGTGTGTCTCTATATGTCTATCTGTATATCTCTGTGTCTCTGTGTGTGTGTCTCTGTGTGTGTCTCTGTGTGTCTCTGTGTGTGTCTCTTTATACCTGTGTGTGTCTCTGTGTGTCACCGTGTCTCTGTGTGTGTCTCTGTGTGTGTCTCTGTGTGTGTCTCTGTGTGTGTCTCTCTATATCTCTGTGTCTCTGTGTGTGTCTCTCTGTGTGTCTCTCTATATCTCTATGTGTCTCCGTGTCTCTGTGCGTGCAGGAGTACGAGGGAGGCCGTGACGAGCTGGGAGAGAGACACGGCAGAGGCCGAGCCCTGCTGCCCAGCGGAGACACCTACGAAGGAGACTACGTGGCAGGGCAGAGACACGGGCAGGCGAGATTACACTACACTACACACTACACACTATACACTACACTATACACTACACACTATACTATACACTACACTATACACTACACTACACACTATACACTACACTATACACTACACTACACACTATACACTACACTATACACTACACTATACACTATACTATACACTACACTATACACTACTCTATACACTACACTATACACTACACTATACACTACTCTATACACTATACTATACACTACTCTATACACTACACTATACACTACACTATACACTATACTATACACTATACTATACACTATACTATACACTACACTATACACTACACTATACACTACACTATACACTATACTATACACTATACTATACACTATACTATACACTACACTATACACTACACTATACACCACAACTCTTAAACTACACTACACACTACACTATACACTACACTATACACTACACTATACACTACACTATACACTACACTACACACTACACACTACACTATACACTACACTATACACTACACTATACACTACACTATACACTACACTATACACTACACTATACACTACACTACACACTACACTATACACTACACTACACACTACACTATACACTACACTATACACTACACTATACACTACACTATACACTACACTATACACTACACTATACACTACACTATACACTACACTATACACTACACTACACACTACACTATACACTACACTATACACTACACTATACACTACACTATACACTACACACTATATCACTACACACTATACACTACACTACACACTACACACTATATCACTACACACTAAACTACTATACACTACACTACACACTACACACTATATCACTACACTACACACTATACACTACACTATACACTACACACTATACACTACACACTATACACTACACTATACACTACACTATACACTACACTACACACTACACTATACACTACACTATACACTACACTATACACTACACTATACACTATAATACACTACACTATACACTACACTACACACTACACACTATATCACTACACACTATAACCTGCAGGGCTCGTACCGCTTCAAGAGTGGCTCTCTCTACCGCGGCGACTACCAGCAAGGCCGCAAGCACGGCTACGGAGCCTTCCACTATCCTGACGGCTCTCACTACCAGGGTGAGACACACACAGACACACACACACAGACACACACACACACACAGACACACACACACAGACACACACACAGACACACACACAGACACACACACACACAGACACACACACACAGACACACACACACACAGACACACACACAGACACACACACACAGACACACAAACACACAGACACACACACACACAGACACACACACACACACTCATCCACCCACTCACCAAACCACCCACCCACTCACCCACCCACTCACCCACCCACTCACCCACTCACCAAACCATTCACCCACTCACCCAACCACAACACCCACCCACCAACCCACCCACCCACTCACCCACCCACCTACTTACCAACACACCCACTCACCCACCCACTCACCCACTCACCAAACCACTCACCCACTCACCCACCCACTCACCCACCCACTCACCCACTCACCAAACCATTCACCCACTCACCCACCCACAACACCCACCCACCAACCCACCCACCCACTCACCCACCCACCCACCCACTCACCCACTCACCCACCCACTCACTCACTCACTCACTCACCCACTCATCCACCCACTCACCCACTCATCCACCCACCCATTCATCCACCCACTCACCCACTAAACCACTCACACACTCACTCACTCACCCACCCACTCACTCACCCACTCACCCACTCACCCACTCACCCACCCACCCACCCACCCACTCACCCACTCACCCACCCACCCACCCACCCACTCACCCACCCACCCACCCACCCACTCACCCACTCACTCACCCACCCACCCACCCACTCACCCACCCACCCACCCACTCACCCACCCACCCACCCACCCACCCACTCACCCACTCACTCACCCACCCACCCACCAACTCACTCATCTCTTCTCTACAGGTCACTGGGTCGAGGATGAGCGTGAGGGTCACGGAGTTTACACTTATAGCAGCGGTGACGTGTACCAGGGCGAGTGGAGACAACACCAGAGGTGGGTGGGTGGGTGAGTGAGTGAGTGAGTGGGTGGGTGGGTGGGTGGGTGAGTGGGTGGGTGAGTGAGTGAGTGGGTGGGTGGGTGGGTGAGTGAGTGAGTGGGTGGGTGAGTGAGTGGGTGGGTGGGTGGGTGAGTGGGTGGGTGAGTGAGTGAGTGGGTGGGTGGGTGAGTGAGTGGGTGGGTGAGTGAGTGAGTGGGTGGGTGGGTGGGTGGGTGGGTGAGTGGGTGGGTGGGTGGGTGAGTGAGTGAGTGGGTGGGTGGGTGAGTGAGTGGGTGGGTGAGTGAGTGGGTGGGTGGGTGGGTGGGTGAGTGGGTGGGTGAGTGAGTGAGTGGGTGGGTGGGTGAGTGAGTGGGTGGGTGAGTGAGTGAGTGGGTGGGTGGGTGGGTGGGTGAGTGGGTGGGTGGGTGAGTGAGTGGGTGAGTGAGTGAGTGAGTGGGTGGGTGGGTGGGTGGGTGAGTGAGTGGGTGGGTGGGTGGGTGAGTGAGTGGGTGGGTGAGTGAGTGAGTGAGTGGGTGGGTGGGTGAGTGGGTGGGTGCGTGAGTGGGTGAGTGGGTGGGTGGGTGGGTGGGTGAGTGAGTGAGTGGGTGGGTGGGTGAGTGGGTGGGTGAGTGAGTGGGTGGGTGGGTGGGTGAGTGGGTGGGTGCGTGAGTGGGTGAGTGAGTGGGTGGGTGGGTGGGTGAGTGGGTGGGTGAGTGAGTGAGTGAGTGGGTGGGTGGGTGGGTGGGTGAGTGAGTGGGTGGGTGGGTGAGTGAGTGGGTGAGTGAGTGAGTGGGTGGGTGGGTGGGTGAGTGAGTGGGTGGGTGGGTGGGTGGGTGGGTGAGTGAGTGGGTGGGTGAGTGAGTGAGTGGGTGGGTGCGTGAGTGGGTGAGTGGGTGGGTGGGTGGGTGAGTGAGTGAGTGGGTGGGTGGGTGAGTGGGTGGGTGAGTGAGTGGGTGGGTGGGTGAGTGGGTGGGTGCGTGAGTGGGTGAGTGAGTGGGTGGGTGGGTGGGTGAGTGGGTGGGTGAGTGAGTGAGTGGGTGGGTGGGTGGGTGGGTGAGTGAGTGGGTGGGTGGGTGGGTGAGTGAGTGGGTGAGTGAGTGAGTGGGTGGGTGGGTGGGTGGGTGAGTGAGTGGGTGGGTGGGTGGGTGAGTGAGTGGGTGGGTGAGTGAGTGAGTGGGTGGGTGGGTGAGTGGGTGGGTGCGTGAGTGGGTGAGTGGGTGGGTGGGTGGGTGGGTGAGTGGTGGGTGGGTGGGTGGGTGAGTGGGTGGGTGAGTGAGTGGGTGGGTGGGTGAGTGGGTGGGTGCGTGAGTGGGTGAGTGAGTGGGTGGGTGGGTGGGTGAGTGGGTGAGTGAGTGAGTGAGTGGGTGGGTGGGTGGGTGAGTGAGTGGGTGGGTGGGTGGGTGAGTGGGTGGGTGAGTGAGTGAGTGGGTGGGTGGGTGGGTGGGTGAGTGGGTGGGTGGGTGGGTGGGTGAGTGGGTGGGTGAGTGAGTGAGTGGGTGGGTGGGTGGGTGGTGAGTGAGTGGGTGGGTGGGTGAGTGAGTGGGTGAGTGAGTGAGTGGGTGGGTGGGTGGGTGGGTGGGTGAGTGAGTGGGTGGGTGGGTGGGTGGGTGGGTGGGTGGGTGAGTGAGTGGGTGGGTGAGTGAGTGAGTGGGTGGGTGGGTGAGTGGGTGGGTGCGTGAGTGGGTGAGTGGGTGGGTGGGTGGGTGAGTGAGTGAGTGGGTGGGTGGGTGAGTGGGTGGGTGAGTGAGTGGGTGGGTGGGTGAGTGGGTGGGTGCGTGAGTGGGTGAGTGAGTGGGTGGGTGGGTGGGTGAGTGGGTGAGTGAGTGAGTGGGTGGGTGGGTGAGTGGGTGGGTGGGTGGGTGGGTGAGTGGGTGAGTGAGTGAGTGAGTGGGTGGGTGGGTGAGTGAGTGGGTGAGTGGGTGAGTGGGTGGGTGGGTGAGTGGGTGGGTGGGTGAGTAGCAGTGGTGAGTGGGTGAGTTGGTGGGTGGGTGGGTGAGTGGGTGAGTGAGTGAGTGGGTGGGTGGGTGGGTGGGTGGGTGGGTGAGTGGGTGAGTGAGTGGGTGGGTGGGTGGGTGGGTGGGTGAGTGGGTGAGTGAGTGAGTGGGTGGGTGGGTGGGTGGGTGGGTGGGTGAGTGGGTGAGTGAGTGGGTGGGTGGGTGAGTGAGTGAGTGGGTGGGTGAGTGAGTGAGTGGGTGGGTGGGTGGGTGGGTGAGTGGGTGGGTGAGTGAGTGGGTGAGTGGGTGGGTGGGTGGGTGGGTGGGTGAGTGAGTGGGTGAGTGGGTGGGTGAGTGAGTGGGTGGGTGGGTGGGTGAGTGGGTGAGTGAGTGAGTGAGTGAGTGGGTGGGTGGGTGAGTGAGTGGGTGGGTGAGTGAGTGGGTGAGTGGGTGGGTGAGTGAGTGGGTGGGTGGGTAAGTGGGTGAGTGGGTGGGTGGGTGGGTGAGTGGGTGAGTGGGTGGGTGAGTGAGTGGGTGGGTGAGTGAGTGGGTGAGTGGGTGGGTGGGTGAGTGAGTGGGTGGGTGAGTGAGTGGGTGGGTGGGTGGGTGAGTGGGTGGGTGAGTGAGTGAGTGGGTGGGTGAGTGAGTGGGTGGGTGAGTGAGTGGGTGGGTGGGTAAGTGGGTGAGTGGGTGGGTGGGTGGGTGGGTGAGTGAGTGAGTGGGTGAGTGGGTGGGTGAGTGGGTGAGTGGGTGAGTGAGTGGGTGGGTGGGTAAGTGGGTGAGTGGGTGGGTGGGTGAGTGGGTGAGTGGGTGGGTGAGTGAGTGAGTGGGTGGGTGAGTGAGTGGGTGGGTGAGTGAGTGAGTGGGTGGGTGAGTGAGTGGGTGGGTGGGTGGGTGGGTGGGTGGGTGAGTGAGTGAGTGAGTGGGTGGGTGAGTGAGTGAGTGGGTGGGTGAGTGAGTGAGTGGGTGGGTGGGTAAGTGGGTGAGTGGGTGGGTGGGTGGGTGGGTGAGTGAGTGAGTGGGTGAGTGGGTGAGTGGGTGGGTGAGTGGGTGAGTGGGTGAGTGAGTGGGTGGGTGGGTAAGTGGGTGAGTGGGTGGGTGGGTGAGTGGGTGAGTGGGTGGGTGAGTGAGTGAGTGAGTGTCTCTGTGTCTCTGTGTGTGTGTCTCTGTGTGTATGTGGTGAGTGAGTGTCTCTGTGTCTCTGTGTGTGTGTGTGTGTCTGTGTGTGTGTGTGTCTCTGTGTGTCTCTGTGTCTCTGTGTGTGTGTCTCTGTGTGTGTGTGTGTCTCTGTGTGTCTCTGTGTGGTGTGATCAGACACGGCCAGGGCACATACGTGTTCCACGCGTGTGGAGCTCGCTACGTGTGTGTGTAGTGAGTGTCTCTGTGTCTCTGTGTGTGTGTCTCTGTGTGTGTGTGTGTCTCTGTGTGTCTCTGTGTGTCTCTGTGTGTCTCTGTGTGTGTGGTGTGTCTCTGTGTGTGTGTCTCTGTGTGTGTGTGGTGAGTGAGTGTCTCTGTGTCTCTGTGTGTGTGTCTCTGTGGGTGTGTGTGTCTCTGTGTGTCTCTGTGTGTCTCTGTGTGTCTCTGTGTGTGTGTGTGTGTCTCTGTGTGTCTCTGTATGTATCTCTGTGTCTCTGTGTGTGTGGTGATCAGACACGGCCAGGGCACATACGTGTTCCACGCGTGTGGAGCTCGCTACGTGTGTGTGTAGTGAGTGTCTCTGTGTCTCTGTGTGTGTCTCTGTGTGTGTGGTGTGATCAGGCACGGCCAGGGCACATACGTGTTCCACGCGTGTGGAGCTCGCTACGTGTGTGTGTAGTGAGTGTGTATCTGTGTGTGTGTGTGTGTCTCTGTGTGTGTGTCTCTGTGTGTGTGTGTGGTGAGTGAGTGTGTCTGTGTATCTATCAGTGTGTAGTGAGTGAGTGTCTGTATCTGTGTGTGTGTGTGGTGAGTGAGTGTGTCTCTGTGTGTGTGTGTGTGATGAGTGTCTCTGTGTGTGTGTCTCTGTGTGTCTCTGTGTCTCTGTGTGTGTGTCTCTGTGTGTGTGTGTGTCTCTGTGTGTGTGTGTGTCTCTGTGTGTGTGTGTGTGGTGAGTGAGTGTCTCTGTGTGTGTGTGTCTCTGTGTGTGTGTGTGGTGAGTGAGTGTGTCTCTGTGTGTGTGTGTGTGTCTGTGTGTGTCTCTGTGTGTGTGTCTCTGTGTGTCTGTGTGTGTGGTGAGTGAGTGTCTCTGTGTCTCTGTGTGTGTGTCTCTGTGTGTGTGGTGATCAGACACGGCCAGGGCACATACGTGTTCCACGCGTGTGGAGCTCGCTGCGTGTGTGTGTAGTGAGTGTCTCTGTGTCTCTGTGTGTGTGTCTCTGTGTGTGTGTGTGTCTCTGTGTGTCTCTGTGTGGTGTGATCAGACACGGCCAGGGCACATACGTGTTCCACGCGTGTGGAGCTCGCTACGTGTGTGTGTAGTGAGTGTCTCTGTGTCTCTGTGTGTGTGTCTCTGTGTGTGTGTGTGTGTCTCTGTGTGTCTCTGTGTGTCTCTGTGTGTGTGGTGTGTCTCTGTGTGTGTGTCTCTGTGTGTATGTGGTGAGTGAGTGTCTCTGTGTCTCTGTGTGTGTGTGTGTGTCTGTGTGTGTGTGTGTCTCTGTGTGTCTCTGTGTGTGTGTCTCTGTGTGTGTGTGTGTCTCTGTGTGTCTCTGTGTGGTGTGATCAGACACGGCCAGGGCACATACGTGTTCCACGCGTGTGGAGCTCGCTACGTGTGTGTGTAGTGAGTGTCTCTGTGTCTCTGTGTGTGTGTCTCTGTGTGTGTGTGTGTCTCTGTGTGTCTCTGTGTGTCTCTGTGTGTGTGGTGTGTCTCTGTGTGTGTGTCTCTGTGTGTGTGTGGTGAGTGAGTGTCTCTGTGTGTGTGTGTGTGTCTGTGTGTGTGTGTGTCTCTGTGTGTCTCTGTGTCTCTGTGTGTGTGTCTCTGTGTGTGTGTGTGTCTCTGTGTGTCTCTGTGTGTCTCTGTGTCTCTGTGTGTGTGTCTCTGTGTGTGTGTGTGTCTCTGTGTGTCTCTCTGTGTGTGGTGATCAGGCACGGCCAGGGCACATACGTGTTCCACGCGTGTGGAGCTCGCTACGTGTGTGGTGAGTGAGTGTCTCTGTGTCTCTGTGTGTGTGTCTCTGTGTGTGTGTGTGTCTCTGTGTGTGTGTCTCTGTGTGTCTCTGTGTCTCTGTGTGTGTGTCTCTGTGTGTGTGTGTGTCTCTGTGTGTCTCTCTGTGTGTGGTGATCAGGCACGGCCAGGGCACATACGTGTTCCACGCGTGTGGAGCTCGCTACGTGTGTGTGTAGTGAGTGTCTCTGTGTCTCTGTGTGTGTGTCTCTGTGTGTGTGTGTGTCTCTGTGTGTCTCTGTGTGTCTCTGTGTGTGTGGTGTGTCTCTGTGTGTGTGTCTCTGTGTGTGTGTGGTGAGTGAGTGTCTCTGTGTGTGTGTGTGTGTCTGTGTGTGTGTGTGTCTCTGTGTGTCTCTGTGTCTCTGTGTGTGTGTCTCTGTGTGTGTGTGTGTCTCTGTGTGTCTCTGTGTGTGGTGATCAGGCACGGCCAGGGCACATACGTGTTCCACGCGTGTGGAGCTCGCTACGTGTGTGGTGAGTGAGTGTCTCTGTGTGTGTGTCTCTGTGTGTGTGTGTGTGTGTCTCTGTGTGTGTATCTCTGTGTGTCTGTGTGTGGTGTGTGGTGATCAGACACGGCCAGGGCACATACGTGTTCCACGCGTGTGGCGCTCGCTACGTGGGGTTGTGGGCTCACGGCAAGATGGAGGGGCCCGGTCAGCTGCTGTACGCACAACACCGCTACCAGGGGCAGTTCAGAGACAACGCGGTGAGAGAGACACGCGGAGAGAGACACAGAGACACGGGGACACGGGGAGAGAGAGAGACACGGGGAGAGAGACACGGGGAGAGAGACACGGAGACACGGGGAGAGAGAGAGACACGGGGAGAGAGACACGGGGAGAGAGACACAGAGACACGGGGACACGGGGAGAGAGAGAGACACGGGGAGAGAGACACGGGGAGAGAGACACGGAGACACGGGGAGAGAGAGAGACACGGGGAGAGAGACACGGGGAGAGAGACACAGAGACACGGGGACACGGGGAGAGAGAGAGACACGGGGAGAGAGACACGGGGAGAGACACAGAGACACGGGGACACGGGGAGAGAGAGAGACACGGGGAGAGAGACACGGGGAGAGAGACACAGAGACACGGGGACACGGGGAGAGAGAGAGACACGCGGAGAGAGACACGGGGAGAGAGACACAGAGACACGGGGACACGGGGAGAGAGAGAGACACGCGGAGAGAGACACGGGGAGAGAGACACGGAGACACGGGGAGAGAGACACGGGGAAAGAGACACGGGGAGAGAAAGAGAGACACGGGGAGAGAGACACGGAGACACGGGGAGAGAGACACGGGGAGAGAGACACGGAGACACGGGGACACGGGGAGAGAGACACGGAGACACGGAGACACGGGGACACGGGGAGAGAGACACGGGGAGAGAGACACGGGGAGAGAGACACGGAGACACGGAGACACGGGGAGAGAGACACGGAGACACAGAGACACGGGGACACGGGGAGAGAGAGAGACACGGGGAGAGAGACACGGGGAGAGAGACACGGGGAGAGAGAGACGCGGAGAGAGACACAGAGACACGGGGACACGGGGAGAGAGAGAGACACGGAGAGAGAGAGAGACACGGAGAGAGAGACACGGAGAGAGAGACACGGAGACACGGGGAGAGAGACACGGGGAGAGAGACACACAGAGACACGGGGACACGGGGAGAGAGAGAGACACGGGGAGAGAGACACGGGGAGAGAGACACGGAGAGAGAGACACGGAGACACGGGGAGAGAGACACGGGGAGAGAGACACGGGGAGAGAGACACACAGAGACACGGGGACACGGGGAGAGAGAGAGACACGGGGAGAGAGACACGGAGAGACACGGGGGGAGAGACACGGGGAGAGAGACACGGGGAGAGAGACACGGGGAGAGAGACACGGGGAGAGAGACACGGGGAGACGGGGAGAGAGAGAGACACGGGGGGAGAGACACGGGGAGAGAGACACGGGGAGAGAGACACGGGGAGAGAGACACGGAGAGACGGGGAGAGAGAGAGACACGGGGAGAGAGACACGGGGAGAGAGACACGGGGAGACGGGGAGAGAGAGAGACACGGGGAGAGAGACACGGGGAGAGAGACACGGGGGAGAGACACGGGGAGAGAGACACGGGGAGAGACACGGGGAGAGAGACACGGGGAGAGAGACACGGGGAGAGAGACACGGGGAGAGAGACACGGAGAGACGGGGGGAGAGACACGGGGAGAGAGACACGGGGACACGGGGAGAGACACGCAGAGAGAGACACGGGGAGAGAGACACGGAGAGAGACACGGGGAGAGAGACACGGGGAGAGAGACACGGGGAGAGAGACACGGGGAGAGAGACACGGGGAGAGAGACACGGGGAGAGAGACACGGGGAGAGAGACACGGGGAGAGAGACACGGGGAGAGAGAGACACGGGGAGAGAGACACGGAGAGAGAGACACGGGGAGAGAGACACGGGGAGAGAGACACGGGGAGAGAGACACGGGGAGAGAGACACGGGGAGAGAGAGAGACGGGGAGAGAGACACGGGGAGAGAGACACGGGGAGAGAGAGAGACACGGGGAGAGAGAGAGACACGGGGAGAGAGACACGGGGAGAGAGACACGGGGAGAGAGACACGGGGAGAGAGACACGGGGAGAGAGAGACGCGGGGAGAGAGACGCGGGGAGAGAGACGCGGGGAGAGAGACGCGGGGAGAGAGACGCGGGGAGAGAGACGCGGGGAGAGAGACGCGGGGAGAGAGACGCGGGGAGAGAGACGCGGGGAGAGAGACGCGGGGAGAGAGACGCGGGGAGAGAGACGCGGGGAGAGAAACACGGGGAGAGAGACCTCCTGCCAGCGGGCTTTCGACACTTCACGTGGCCTCAAGGTGCACATGGCCTGGCACAAGCGTCGTGGTGACGTCACCGCCACTTAGTGGCGAATGGCGGTTGTTGTTGTGTGTCTGTATCTGTGTGTCTGTGTGTGTCTGTGTGTGTGTGTCTGTGTGTGTGTCTGTGTGTGTGTGTGTGTGTCTGTGTGTGTGTGTGTCATTGTGTGTCTGTGTGTGTGTGTGTGTCTGTGTGTGTGTCTGTGTGTGTGTGTGTGTCTGTGTGTATGTGTGTGTGTCTGTGTGTGTGTGTCTGTGTGTGTGTGTGTGTCTGTGTGTGTGTCTGTGTGTGTGTGTGTCTGTGTGTGTGTGTGTCATTGTGTGTGTGTGTCTGTGTGTGTGTGTGTGTCTGTGTGTGTGTGTGTGTCTGTGTGTGTGTCTGTGTGTGTGTGTGTCTGTGTGTATGTGTGTGTGTGTGTATCTGTGTGACTGTGTGTCTGTGTGTGTGTGTGACTGTGTGTGTGTGTGTGTCTGTGTGTGTGTGTGACTGTGTGTGACTGTGTGTGTGTGTGTGTGACTGTGTGTGTCTGTGTGTGTGTCTGTGTGTGTGTCTGTGTGTGTGTGTGTCTGTGTGTGTGTGTGTGTGTATCTGTGTGACTGTGTGTCTGTGTGTGTGTGTGACTGTGTGTGTGTGACTGTGTGTGTGTGTGTGTGTATCTGTGTGACTGTGTGTGACTGTGTGTGTGTGTGTGTCTGTGTGTGTGTGACTGTGTGTGTGTGTAGCCTGTAGGGGCAGGCAAGTACATGTTCGACATCGGCTGTGAACAGCGTGGAGTCTACGAGTCCTCAGATCAGGTGAGTGAGTCTCTGTGAGTCTCTGAGTGAGTCTCTGAGTGAGTCTCTGAGTGAGTCTCTGAGTGAGTCTCTGAGTGAGTCCCTGAGTGAGTCCCTGAGTGAGTCTCTGAGTGAGTGAGTCCCTGAGTGAGTCTCTGAGTGAGTGAGTCTCTGAGTGAGTCTCTGAGTGAGTCTCTGAGTGAGTCCCTGAGTGAGTCTCTGAGTGAGTCTCTGAGTGAGTCTCTGAGTGAGTGTCTGAGTGAGTGAGTCTCTGAGTGAGTCTCTGAGTGAGTCCCTGAGTGAGTCTCTGAGTGAGTCTCTGAGTGACTCTCTGAGTGAGTCTCTGAGTGAGTCCCTGAGTGAGTGAGTGAGTCTCTGAGTGAGTGAGTCTCTGAGTGAGTGAGTCTTTGTGAGTCTCTGAGTGAGTGAGTCTCTGAGTGAGTCTCTGAGTGAGTGTCTGAGTGAGTGAGTCTCTGAGTGAGTCTCTGAGTGAGTTAGTGAGTCTCTGAGTGAGTCTCTGAGTGAGCCTCTGAGTGAGTGAGTGAGTCTCTGAGTGAGTCTGAGTGAGTGTCTGAGTGAGTGAGTCTCTGAGTGAGTCTCTGAGTGAGTGACTGAGTGAGTCTCTGAGTGAGTCTGAGTGAGTCTCTGAGTGAGTCTGAGTGAGTGTCTGAGTGAGTCTCTGAGTGAGTCTGAGTGAGTCTCTGAGTGAGTCTGAGTGAGTGTCTGAGTGAGTGAGTCTCTGAGTGAGTCCCTGAGTGAGTCCCTGAGTGAGTCTCTGAGTGAGTCCCTGAGTGAGTCCCTGAGTGAGTCCCTGAGTGAGTCTCTGAGTGAGTCTCTGAGTGAGTCCCTGAGTGAGTCTCTGAGTGAGTCTCTGAGTGAGTCTCTGAGTGAGTGAGTCTCTGAGTGAGTGTCTGAGTGAGTCTCTGAGTGAGTCTCTGAGTGAGTCTCTGAGTGAGTCCCTGAGTGAGTCTCTGAGTGAGTCTCTGAGTGACTCTCTGAGTGAGTCTCTGAGTGAGTCCCTGAGTGAGTGAGTGA
Organism: Lampetra fluviatilis; assembly: GCF_964198595.1. Classification (NCBI taxonomy): domain Eukaryota; kingdom Metazoa; phylum Chordata; class Hyperoartia; order Petromyzontiformes; family Petromyzontidae; genus Lampetra; species Lampetra fluviatilis. The sequence goes on from NW_027620847.1 coordinate 54,782, forward strand.
GTCTCTGAGTGAGTGAGTCTCTGAGTGAGTGAGTCTCTGAGTGAGTCTCTGAGTGAGTGAGTGAGTGAGTCTCTGAGTGAGTGAGTCTCTGAGTGAGTGTCTGAGTGAGTGAGTGTCTGAGTGAGTCTCTGAGTGAGTGAGTCTCTGAGTGAGTGTCTGAGTGAGTGAGTGTCTGAGTGAGTCTCTGAGTGAGTGAGTCTCTGAGTGAGTCTCTGAGTGAGTGAGTCTCTGAGTGAGTCTCTGAGTGAGTGAGTGAGTGAGTCTCTGAGTGAGTCTCTGAGTGAGTGTCTGAGTGAGTGAGTGTCTGAGTGAGTCTCTGAGTGAGTGAGTCTCTGAGTGAGTCTCTGAGTGAGTGAGTCTCTGAGTGAGTCTCTGAGTGAGTGAGTGAGTGAGTCTCTGAGTGAGTCTCTGAGTGAGCCTCTGAGTGAGTGAGTGAGTCTCTGAGTGAGTGTCTGAGTGAGTGAGTCTCTGAGTGAGTCTCTGAGTGAGTCTCTGAGTGAGTCTCTGAGTGAGTGAGTCTCTGAGTGAGTGACTGAGTGAGTCTCTGAGTGAGTCTCTGAGTGAGTCTCTGAGTGAGTCTGAGTGAGTCTCTGAGTGAGTCTGAGTGAGTCTCTGAGTGAGTCTGAGTGAGTGTCTGAGTGAGTGAGTCTCTGAGTGAGTCTCTGAGTGAGTCTCTGAGTGAGTCTCTGTGAGTCTCTGAGTGAGTCTCTGAGTGAGTCTCTGAGTGAGTCTCTGTGAGTCTCTGAGTGAGTCTCTGTGTGAGTCTCTGAGTGAGTGTCTGAGTGAGTGACTGAGTGAGTCTCTGAGTGAGTCTGAGTGAGTCTCTGAGTGAGTCTGAGTGAGTCTCTGAGTGAGTCTCTGAGTGAGTGTCTGAGTGAGTGAGTGAGTCTCTGAGTGAGTGTCTGAGTGAGTGAGTGAGTCTCTGAGTCTCTGAGTGAGTCTCTGAGTGAGTCTCTGAGTGAGTCTCTGAGTGAGTGTCTGAGTGAGTGAGTGAGTCTCTGAGTGAGTGTCTGAGTGAGTGTCTGAGTGAGTGAGTGAGTCTCTGAGTGAGTGTCTGAGTGAGTGAGTGAGTCTCTGAGTCTCTGAGTGAGTCTCTGAGTGAGTCTCTGAGTGAGTCTCTGAGTGAGTCTCTGAGTGAGTGAGTGAGTCTTTGAGTGAGTGAGTCTCTGAGTGAGTCTCTGAGTGAGTGAGTCTCTGAGTGAGTCTCTGAGTGAGTGAGTGAGTGAGTCTCTGAGTGAGTCTCTGAGTGAGCCTCTGAGTGAGTGAGTGAGTCTCTGAGTGAGTGAGTCTCTGAGTGAGTCTCTGAGTGAGTCTCTGAGTGAGTCTCTGAGTGAGTGAGTCTCTGAGTGAGTGACTGAGTGAGTCTCTGAGTGAGTCTCTGAGTGAGTCTCTGAGTGAGTCTGAGTGAGTCTCTGAGTGAGTCTGAGTGAGTCTCTGAGTGAGTCTGAGTGAGTGTCTGAGTGAGTGAGTCTCTGAGTGAGTCTCTGAGTGAGTCTCTGAGTGAGTCTCTGTGAGTCTCTGAGTGAGTGTCTGAGTGAGTGACTGAGTGAGTCTCTGAGTGAGTCTGAGTGAGTCTCTGAGTGAGTCTGAGTGAGTCTCTGAGTGAGTCTCTGAGTGAGTGTCTGAGTGAGTGAGTGAGTCTCTGAGTGAGTGTCTGAGTGAGTGAGTGAGTCTCTGAGTCTCTGAGTGAGTCTCTGAGTGAGTCTCTGAGTGAGTCTCTGAGTGAGTGTCTGAGTGAGTGAGTGAGTCTCTGAGTGAGTGTCTGAGTGAGTGTCTGAGTGAGTGAGTGAGTCTCTGAGTGAGTGTCTGAGTGAGTGAGTGAGTCTCTGAGTCTCTGAGTGAGTCTCTGAGTGAGTCTCTGAGTGAGTCTCTGAGTCTCTGAGTGAGTCTCTGAGTGAGTGTCTGAGTGAGTGACTGAGTGAGTCTGAGTGAGTGTCTGAGTGAGTGTCTGAGTGAGTGAGTCTCTGTGAGTCTCTGAGTGAGTTGATGTTAGTGATGGTGGTGATGGTGATGTTAGTGATGTTAGTGATGGTGGTGATGGTGGTGATGGTGGTGATTTTGTTGTTGTTGTTGATGGTGGTGATGGTGGTGATGGTGATGGTGGTGATGTTGTTGATGGTGGTGATGGTGATGATGGTGGTGATGGTGGTGGTGGTGGTGATGGTGATGATGGTGGTGATGGTGGTGGTGATGGTGGTGATGTTAGTGATGGTGATGATGGTGATGATGGTGGTGATGGTGGTGATGTTAGTGGTGGTGATGATGGTGATGATGGTGGTGATGGTGGTGATGTTAGTGGTGGTGGTGATGGTGGTGATGGTGGTGATGGTGGTGATGATGGTGATGGTGGTGATGGTGGTGATGGTGATGTTAGTGATGGTGATGGTGGTGATGTTAGTGATGGTGATGGTGGTGATGGTGGTGATGGTGATGGTGGTGATGATGGTGATGGTGATGGTGGTGATGATGGTGATGTTAGTGATGGTGATGGTGGTGATGGTGGTGATGGTGATGGTGGTGATGATGGTGATGTTAGTGATGGTGATGGTGGTGATGGTGGTGATGGTGATGGTGGTGATGGTGGTGATGGTGATGATGGTGATGGTGGTGATGGTGATGGTGGTGATGGTGGTGGTGATGTTAGTGATGGTGATGATGGTGATGATGGTGGTGATGGTGGTGATGGTGGTGATGGTGATGTTAGTGATGTTTGTGATGTTTGTGATGTTGTTGTTGATGGTGGTGATGGTGGTGATGGTGGTGATGGTGGTGATGGTGGTGATGGTGGTGATGGTGGTGATGGTGGTGATGGTGATGTTAGTGATGGTGATGGTGGTGATGGTGGTGATGTTAGTGATGGTGATGGTGGTGATGGTGGTGATGGTGATGGTGGTGATGGTGATGGTGGTGATGGTGATGTTGATGTTAGTGATGTTTGTGATGTTGTTGTTGATGGTGGTGATGTTAGTGGTGGTGGTGGTGATGGTGGTGATGGTGATGGTGGTGATGATGGTGATGTTAGTGATGGTGATGGTGGTGATGGTGGTGATGGTGGTGATGATGGTGATGTTAGTGATGGTGATGATGGTGATGGTGATGATGGTGTGGGTCAGGGTGATGGTGATGGTGGTGATGGTGATGTTAGTGTTAGTGATGATGTTGGTGATGGTGATGATGGTGGTGATGGTGTGGGTCAGGGTGGTGGTGATGTTGGTGATGGTGGTGATGGTGATGATGTTAGTGATGGTGATGATGTTAGTGATGGTGATGATGGTGGTGATGGTGATGGTGATGTGGGTCAGGGTGATGAGGTGGATGGAGGAGGATCGATGGACGAGGCAACTCCACCACCTCCTCCACCTCCTCGCTGGAAGCCGAAGACTTTGAGCAAACTCACTCAGTGGGGTGCAGATGGTGAGTCACTCACCACTCACTCACTCACTCACCCACTCACTCACTCAGTCACTCACTCACCCACTCACTCACTCAGTCACTCACTCACTCACCACTCACTCACCCACTCACCCACTCACTCACTCACTCACCCACTCACTCACTCACCACTCACTCACTCAGTCACTCACTCACTCACTCACTCACTCACCCACTCACTCACTCACCCACTCACTCACTCACCCACTCACTCACTCACCACTCACTCACCCACTCACCCACTCACTCACTCACCCACTCACTCACTCACCCACTCACTCACTCAGTCACTCACTCACCCACTCACTCACTCAGTCACTCACTCACTCACCACTCACTCACCCACTCACCCACTCACTCACTCACTCACCCACTCACTCACTCACCACTCACTCACTCAGTCACTCACTCACTCACTCACTCACTCACTCACTCACCCACTCACTCACTCACCACTCACTCACCCACTCACCCACTCACTCACTCACTCACCCACTCACTCACTCACCCACTCACTCACCCACTCACTCACTCAGTCACTCACTCACTCACCACTCACTCACCCACTCACCCACTCACTCACTCACTCACCCACTCACTCACTCACCACTCACTCACTCAGTCACTCACTCACTCACCACTCACTCACCACTCACTCACTCACTCACCACTCACTCACTCACTCACTCACCACTCACTCACTCACTCACTCACCCACTCACCCACTCACTCACTCACTCACTCACTCACCACTCACTCACCCACTCACCCACTCACCACTCACTCACCCACTCACTCACTCACCACTCACTCACTCAGTCACTCACTCACTCACCACTCACTCACCACTCACTCACTCACTCACCACTCACTCACTCACTCACTCACCACTCACTCACTCACTCACTCACTCACCACTCACTCACTCACCACTCACTCACTCACTCACTCACTCACCACTCACTCACTCACTCACTCACCACTCACTCACCCACTCACCCACTCACTCACTCACTCACCACTCACTCACTCACTCACTCACTCACTCACCACTCACTCACTCACTCACTCACCACTCACTCACCCACTCACTCACTCACCACTCACTCACTCACCACTCACCCACTCACCCACTCACTCACTCACTCACCACTCACTCACTCACCACTCACTCATACACTCACTCACCACTCACTCAGTCACTCACTCACTCACTCACCACTCACTCACTCACTCACTCACCACTCACTCACTCACTCACCACTCACTCACTCACCACTCACCCACTCACTCACTCACTCACTCACTCACTCACTCACTCACCACTCACTCACTCACCACTCACTCACTCACTCACCACTCACTCAGTCACTCACTCACTCACTCACCACTCACTCACTCACTCACTCACCACTCACTCACTCACTCACCACTCACTCACTCACTCACTCACTCACTCACCACTCACTCACTCACTCACCACTCACCCACTCACTCACTCACTCACCACTCACTCACTCACTCACCACTCACCCACTCACTCACTCACTCACTCACTCACTCACTCACCACTCACTCACTCACTCACCACTCACTCACTCACTCACTCACCACTCACTCACCCACTCACCCACTCACTCACTCACTCACTCACTCACTCACTCACTCACCACTCACCCACTCACCCACCCACTCACTCACTCACTCACCACTCACTCACTCACTCACTCACCACTCACTCACTCACTCACCACTCACTCAGTCACTCACTCACTCACTCACTCAGTCACTCACTCACTCACCACTCACTCAGTGACTCACTCACTCTCTCACTCACTCACTCACCACTCACTCACTCACTCACCACTCACTCACTCACTCACTCAGTCACTCACTCACTCAGTCACTCACTCACTCACCACTCACTCACTCACTCACTCACCACTCACTCACTCACTCACTCAGTGACTCACTCACTCTCTCACTCACTCACTCACCACTCACTCACTCACTCACCACTCACTTACTCACTCACTCACCACTCACTACTCACTCAGTGACTCACTCACCACTCACTCACTCACTCAGAGACTCACTCACTCACTCAGAGACTCACTCAGAGACTCACTCACTCAGAGACTCACTCAGAGACTCACTCACTCAGACACTCACTCAGAGACTCACTCACTCACCACTCACTCACTCACCACTCACTCAGAGACTCACTCACTCACCACTCACTCAGAGACTCACTCACTCACCACTCACTCACTCACCACTCACTCAGAGACTCACTCACTCACCACTCACTCAGAGACTCACTCACTCACCACTCACTCACTCACCACTCACTCAGAGACTCACTCACTCAGACACTCACTCAGAGACTCACTCACTCACCACTCACTCACTCACCACTCACTCAGAGACTCACTCACTCACCACTCACTCAGAGACTCACTCACTCACCACTCACTCAGAGACTCACTCACTCACCACTCACTCACTCACTCACCACTCACTCACTACTCACTCAGAGACTCACTCACTCACCACTCACTCACTCACTCAGAGACTCACTCACTCACCACTCACTCACCACTCACTCACTCACTCAGAGACTCACTCACTCACCACTCACTCACTCACTCAGAGACTCACTCACCACTCAGAGACTCACTCACTCACTCACCACTCACTCACTCACTCACCACTCACTCACTCACTCACTACTCACTCAGAGACTCACTCACTCAGAGACTCACTCACTCACCACTCACTCACCTCTCACTCACTCACTCACTACTCAGAGACTCACTCACTCACTCACCACTCACTCAGTCACCACTCACTCACTCACTCACCACTCACTCACTCACCACTCACTCACTCACTCACCACTCACTCACCACTCACCACTCACTCACTCACCACTCACTCACTCACTCACCACTCACTCACTCACTCACCACTCACTCACTCACTCACTCACTCACTCACCACTCACTCACTCACTCACCACTCACTCACTCACCACTCACTCACTCACTCACTCACTCACTCACTCACTCACCACTCACTCACTCACTCACCACTCACTCACCACTCACCACTCACTCACTCACCACTCACTCACTCACTCACCACTCACTCACTCACTCACCACTCACTCACTCACTCACTCACTCACTCACTCACCACTCACTCACTCACTCACCACTCACTCACTCACCACTCACTCACTCACTCACCACTCACTCACTCACTCACCACTCACTCACTCACTCACTCACTCACTCACCACTCACTCACTCACTCACCACTCACTCACTCACTCACCACTCACTCACTCACTCACCACTCACTCACTCACTCACTACTCAGAGACTCACTCACTCACCACTCACTCAGTCACCACTCACTCACTCAGAGACTCACTCACTCACCACTCACTCACTCACTCACCACTCACTCACTCACTCACTCACTCAGAGACTCACTCACTCACTCACTCACCACTCACTCACTCACTCACCACTCACTCACTCACCACTCACTCACTCACTCACTCACTCACTCACTCACCACTCACTCACTCACTCAGTCACTCACTCACTCACCACTCACTCACTCACTCACTCACTCACTCACCACTCACTCACCACTCACTCACTCACTCACTCTCTCACTCACTCACTCACCACTCACTCACTCACTCACCACTCACTCACTCACCACTCACTCACTCACTCACTCTCTCACTCACTCACTCACCACTCACTCACTCACTCACCACTCACTCACTTACTCACCACTCAGAGACTCACTCACTCACCACTCACTCACTCACTCACCACTCACTCACTCACTCACCACTCACTCACTCACTACATACCACTCTCTCACTCACTCACTCACCACTCACTCACTCACTCACCACTCACTCACTCACTCACTCACCACTCACTCACTCACTCACTCACCACTCTCTCACTCACTCACTCACCACTCACTCACTCACTCACCACTCACTCACTCACCACTCACTCACCACTCACTCACCACTCACTCACTCACTCACTCTCTCACTCACTCACTCACCACTCACTCACTCACTCACTCACTCACTCACCACTCACTCACCACTCACTCACTCACTCACTCTCTCACTCACTCACTCACCACTCACTCACTCACTCACCACTCACTCACTCACTCACTCACTCACTCACCACTCACTCACCACTCACTCACTCACTCACTCACTCACTCACCACTCACTCACCACTCACTCACTCACTCACCACTCACTCACTTACTCACCACTCAGAGACTCACTCACTCACCACTCACTCACTCACTCACCACTCACTCACTCACCACTCAGAGACTCACTCACTCACTCACCACTCACTCACTCACTCACCACTCAGAGACTCACTCACTCACTCACCACTCACTCACTCACCACTCAGAGACTCACTCACTCACTCACCACTCACTCACTCACTCACCACTCACTCACTCACCACTCACTCACTCACTCACCACTCACTCACTTACTCACCACTCAGAGACTCACTCACTCACCACTCACTCACCACTCACTCACTCACTCACCACTCACTCACTCACCACTCAGAGACTCACTCACTCAGTCACTCACTCACTCACTCACTCACTCAGAGACTCACTCACTCAGAGACTCACTCACTCACCACTCACTCACCACTCACTCACTCACTCACCACTCACTCACTCACTCACCACTCAGAGACTCACTCACTCACCACTCACTCACTCACTCACCACTCAGAGACTCACTCACTCACTCTCTCACTCACTCACCACTCAGAGACTCACTCACTCACTCACCACTCACTCACTCACTCACTCACCACTCAGAGACTCACTCACTCACCACTCACTCACTCACTCACCACTCAGAGACTCACTCACTCACTCACCACTCACTCACTCACTCACTCACCACTCAGAGACTCACTCACTCACTCACTCACTCACTCACTCACTCACTCAGAGACTCACTCACTCAGAGACTCACTCACCACTCACTCACTCACTCACTACTCACTCACTCACTCACCACTCAGAGACTCACTCACTCACCACTCACTCACCACTTACTCACTCACTCACCACTCAGAGACTCACTCACTCACTCACCACTCACTCACTCACTCCTCACTCAGAGACTCACTCACTCAGTCACTCACTCACTCAGAGACTCACTCACTCAGAGACTCACTCACTCACCACTCACTCACTCACTCACTACTCACTCAGAGACTCACTCACTCACTCAGAGACTCACTCACTCACTCACCACTCACTCACCACTCACTCACTCACTCACCACTCACTCACTCACTCACCACTCAGAGACTCACTCACTCACTCACCACTCACTCACTCACTCACCACTCAGAGACTCACTCACTCACTCACCACTCACTCACTCACTCACCACTCAGAGACTCACTCACTCAGTCACTCACTCACTCACTCAGAGACTCACTCACTCAGAGACTCACTCACTCACCACTCACTCACTCACTCACTACTCACTCAGAGACTCACTCACTCACTCCTCACTCAGAGACTCACTCACTCAGTCACTCACTCACTCAGAGACTCACTCAGAGACTCACTCACTCACCACTCACTCACTCACTCACTCACTACTCACTCACTCACTCACCACTCAGAGACTCACTCACTCACCACTCACTCACCACTTACTCACTCACTCACCACTCAGAGACTCACTCACTCAGAGACTCACTCACTCACCACTCACTCACTCACTCACTACTCACTCAGAGACTCACTCACTCACTCCTCACTCAGAGACTCACTCACTCAGTCACTCACTCACTCAGAGACTCACTCACTCAGAGACTCACTCACTCACCACTCACTCACTCACTACTCACTCAGAGACTCACTCACTCACTCAGAGACTCACTCACTCACCACTCACTCACCACTCACTCACTCACTCACCACTCAGAGACTCACTCACTCACTCACCACTCACTCACTCACCACTCAGAGACTCACTCACTCAGAGACTCACTCACTCAGTCACTCACTCACTCACTCAGAGACTCACTCACTCAGAGACTCACTCACTCACCACTCACTCACTCACTCACTACTCACTCAGAGACTCACTCACTCACTCAGAGACTCACTCACTCAGAGACTCACTCACTCACTCACCACTCACTCAGTCACTCACTCAGAGACTCACTCACTCAGAGACACACTCACTCAGTCACTCAGTCACTCACTCACTCAGAGACTCACTCACTCAGAGACTCACTCACTCACCACTCACTCACTCACTCACTCACTACTCACTCAGAGACTTACTCACTCACTCAGAGACTCACTCACTCACTCAGAGACTCACTCACTCAGAGACTCACTCACTCAGAGACTCACTCACTCAGAGACTCACTCACTCAGAGACTCACTCACTCACCACTCACTCACTCACTCACTCACTACTCACTCACCACTCAGAGACTCACTCACTCACCACTCACTCACCACTTACTCACTCACTCACCACTCAGAGACTCACTCACTCACCACTCACTCACTCACTCCTCACTCAGAGACTCACTCACTCAGTCACTCACTCACTCAGAGACTCACTCACTCAGAGACTCACTCACTCACCACTCACTCACTCACTCACTACTCACTCAGAGACTCACTCACTCACTCAGAGACTCACTCACTCACTCACCACTCACTCACCACTCACTCACTCACTCACCACTCACTCACTCACCACTCAGAGACTCACTCACTCACTCACCACTCACTCACTCACTCACCACTCAGAGACTCACTCACTCACTCACCACTCACTCACTCACTCACCACTCAGAGACTCACTCACGCAGTCACTCACTCACTCACTCAGAGACTCACTCACTCAGAGACTCACTCACTCACCACTCACTCACTCACTCACTACTCACTCAGAGACTCACTCACTCACTCAGAGACTCACTCACTCACCACTCACTCACCACTCACTCACTCACTCACCACTCAGAGACTCACTCACTCACTCACCACTCACTCACTCACCACTCAGAGACTCACTCACTCAGAGACTCACTCACTCAGTCACTCACTCACTCACTCAGAGACTCACTCACTCAGAGACTCACTCACTCACCACTCACTCACTCACTCACTACTCACTCAGAGACTCACTCACTCACTCAGAGACTCACTCACTCAGAGACTCACTCACTCACTCACCACTCACTCAGTCACTCACTCAGAGACTCACTCACTCAGAGACACACTCACTCAGTCACTCAGTCACTCACTCACTCACTCAGAGACTCACTCACTCAGAGACTCACTCACTCACCACTCACTCACTCACTCACTCACTACTCACTCAGAGACTTACTCACTCACTCAGAGACTCACTCACTCACTCAGAGACTCACTCACTCAGAGACTCACTCACTCAGAGACTCACTCACTCAGAGACTCACTCACTCACCACTCACTCACTCACTCACTACTCACTCACTCACTCACCACTCAGAGACTCACTCACTCACCACTCACTCACCACTTACTCACTCACTCACCACTCAGAGACTCACTCACTCACCACTCACTCACTCACTCCTCACTCAGAGACTCACTCACTCAGTCACTCACTCACTCAGAGACTCACTCACTCAGAGACTCACTCACTCACCACTCACTCACTCACTCACTACTCACTCAGAGACTCACTCACTCACTCAGAGACTCACTCACTCACTCACCACTCACTCACCACTCACTCACTCACTCACCACTCACTCACTCACCACTCAGAGACTCACTCACTCACTCACCACTCACTCACTCACTCACCACTCAGAGACTCACTCACTCACTCACCACTCACTCACTCACTCACCACTCAGAGACTCACTCACTCACTCAGAGACTCACTCACTCACTCACCACTCACTCACCACTCACTCACTCACTCACCACTCACTCACTCACCACTCAGAGACTCACTCACTCACTCACCACTCACTCACTCACTCACCACTCAGAGACTCACTCACTCACTCACTCACTCACCACTCAGAGACTCACTCACGCAGTCACTCACTCACTCACTCAGAGACTCACTCACTCAGAGACTCACTCACTCACCACTCACTCACTCACTCACTACTCACTCACTCACTCACCACTCAGAGACTCACTCACTCACCACTCACTCACCACTTACTCACTCACTCACCACTCAGAGACTCACTCACTCAGAGACTCACTCACTCACCACTCACTCACTCACTCACTACTCACTCAGAGACTCACTCACTCACTCCTCACTCAGAGACTCACTCACTCAGAGACTCACTCACTCAGAGACTCACTCACTCACCACTCACTCACTCACTCACTACTCACTCAGAGACTCACTCACTCAGAGACTCACTCACTCACCACTCACTCACCTCTCACTCACTCACTCACCACTCAGAGACTCACTCACTCACTCACTCACCACTCACTCACTCACCACTCAGAGACTCACTCACTCAGAGACTCACTCACTCAGTCACTCACTCACTCACTCAGAGACTCACTCACTCAGAGACTCACTCACTCACCACTCACTCACTCACTCACTACTCACTCAGAGACTCACTCACTCACTCAGAGACTCACTCACTCAGAGACTCACTCACTCACTCACCACTCACTCAGTCACTCACTCAGAGACTCACTCACTCAGAGACACACTCACTCAGTCACTCAGTCACTCACTCACTCACTCAGAGACTCACTCACTCAGAGACTCACTCACTCACCACTCACTCACTCACTACTCACTCAGAGACTTACTCACTCACTCAGAGACTCACTCACTCACTCAGAGACTCACTCACTCAGAGACTCACTCACTCAGAGACTCACTCACTCAGTCACTCACTCACTCACCACTCACTCACTCACTCACCACTCACTCACTCACTCAGAGACTCACTCAGACACTCACTCAGAGACTCACTCACTCAGAGACTCACCCAGAGACTCACTCACTCACTCAGAGACTCACCCAGAGACTCACTCAGAGACTCACTCAGAGACTCACTCAGAGACTCACTCAGAGACTCACTCAGACACTCACTCACTCAGACACTCACTCAGACACTCACTCAGACACTCACTCACTCACTCAGAGACTCACTCACTCAGAGACTCACTCACTCACCACTCACTCACTCACTCACTACTCACTCAGAGACTCACTCACTCACTCAGAGACTCACTCACTCACTCAGAGACTCACTCACTCAGAGACTCACTCACTCAGAGACTCACTCACTCAGTCACTCACTCACCACTCACTCACTCACTCACCACTCACTCACTCACTCACTCAGAGACTCACTCAGACACTCACTCAGAGACTCACTCACTCAGAGACTCACCCAGAGACTCACTCACTCACTCAGAGACTCACCCAGAGACTCACCCAGAGACTCACTCAGAGACTCACTCAGAGACTCACTCAGAGACTCACTCAGACACTCACTCACTCAGACACTCACTCAGACACTCACTCAGACACTCACTCACTCAGAGACTCACTCAGAGACTGGTGGTGGTGTTGATGATGGTGATGATGATGATGATGGGTGTGATGATGATGGTGGTGATGGCGATGACGGTGATGATGATGTTTATTGTGGTGGTGATGGTGGTGATGGTGGTGGTGATGGTGATGGTGGTGGTGGTGGCGATGATGGTGGTGATGGTGGTGGTGGTGGTGGCGATGATGGTGGTGATGTTGATGTTGTTGATGTTGTTGATGTTGTTGATGTTCACATCTCACCAGGACCCCCCTCTGCCACTCACCAGGAGAGTGGCAGCCTCACGCTCAGCGGACATCCAAACCTCCCTGATGGTGGTGATGGTGGTGATGGTGGTGATGGTGGTGATGGTGGTGGTAGTGATGGTGAAGGTGGTGATGGTGGTGATGGTGGTGGTGGTAGTGATGGTGAAGGTGGTGATGGTGGTGATGGTGAAGGTGGTGATGGTGGTGATGGTGTTGGTGGTGGTGATGGTGAAGGTAGTGGTGGTGATGAGGGTGGTGATGATGGTAGTGATGATGAGGGTGGTGATGGTGGTGATTAGGGTGGTTGTCAAGGTGGTGGTGATGGTAGTGGTGGTGATGGCGGTGGTGGTGATGGTGGTGATGGTGGTGATTGTGTGCAGGTGACTGTCCTATTTGGAGTGCTGTTGGATGTCAAAATTAATAAAACTACCTGTAAATAAAGCTGCCTGTGTGTGTTTGTGTATGTGTGATTGTGTGATTGTGTGTGTAGTATAGTGTGTGTGTCTGATAGTGTGTGTGTGATTGTGTGTGTGTATGATCGTGTGTGCCGGGAAAGGTCCTGGCAAGGATTATTCAACATCGCCTTGCCAGGCACGCTGAGGAGAGGCTTGCGGAGCCCCAATGCGGCTTCAGGAAAGGGCGGTCCTGCACAGATGCCATATTTTCTGTCCGTCTGCTACAGCAGAGGTGTAGGGAATTCCAACAAGACCTACATCTCTGCTTTATTGACCTGGTCAAGGCCTATGATACCATCAGTAGGCCTGGGCTCTGGGTTGTTCTTCGTGCTTTCGGAGTCCCTGACCCTCTGCTCACGATCATCAAGGACCTTCATGATGGTGAGCGGGCCCGGGTAAAACTACGTGGCCGGGAGTCAGAGCCTTTCCCTGTACACCTTGGGGTGCGACAGGGATGTCCTCTGGCTCCCACATTATTTAACATCTATTTTGACCGCGTAGTTCGTGAAGCCTTCAATAGCTGTACCGGGGGAATTTCCATTTGGTACAGATATAATGGGAGGCTGATCGACGCCCGGGTGCGATCAAGGGATGGCTCCCTATTGGTCAACCACGTTATGTATGCCGATGATTTGGTAATAGCTGCTCACTCAGAGGAGGAGTTGGAGACGCTGCTGCTGAGACTGGAGCGTGCCACTCAGAGGTGGGGCCTTACCATCAGCCCCACCAAAACTAAGCACCTGCCTGGGTGTTTTGTACCAGATGGAAACATTTAGGCTGGCCTGCCTACGATCCATCCTGGGTTTAACCTGCAGGCTGGATTGTGTGAGGAGCTCACAAATCCTTGAAAGATCTGGGCAAAGTCCCATCGGTGAGCTCCTCCGGCAGGCAAGGCTGCGTTGGCTGGGTCATGTAGCCCGCATGCCCAGCCACCGCATGCCTAAACAGCTTTTGTTCGGCCGGATCGAGGGGGCTAAACGGGCGCGGCACGGGCTAGAGAAGAGATGGAGTGATGGAGGACGTGGAGCTGAGTGGACTTGCCGATGACTGGTACCAGCGGTGTCAAGATCGGCCTCTGTGGAGGAGGCTCGTGAAGGACGCTACTGGGCAGTTGGAGGCAGTCGCCCTCCAACAACAACAGAGGGCGGAGGAGCGACGCTCACAACAACGAGCGGAGCCCCGGGTGGCTAAAGCACAGCAAGTTGGCACAGTAGGGGGCACAGGTGGTGCATCAGCCAGTCATCTCGGTCATCTCAGTCAGTCGACCCGTGGCACCTGCTGGGTCTGCCCCTACGTACAATAATTCACTGGTCAACACACTTTGTCTGGCATAAGGTTGTAAGGTAATTGTGGGGTGCTGATTCCAAATCTGGCATCAGTTTTTGTCCATCACATCAGGTGTTTGAGATATCAAACATTGCATTTTCAATAAAAACTGCAGAAGAAAAATATCAAATGGATGTGGATATCTACATAGAATGATATTATAAACACACTATCCTTAAAAATACAGCGCCGTATTTTGACACTAAAGCAGTCACTGACTCGCATTTTTCGGGTAAAATCAATGAAAAAGTCGAGGCCAGAAAAAATGTTGTTGTTGTTGTTGTTGTTGACCAGTGTAATTAGTGTAGTAGTAGTGTAGTGACTATATTAGTTATACTGGTAGGAACACCTCCTGGTTACAGCAGCCCACAGGGGATTGTTGTGTCCGTCGTGCAGGGAGGGGCTGGGTGGGGAGGGGCTGGGTGGGGGGGAGGGGTGGGGCTGGGTGGAGAGGGGCTGGGTGGGGAGGGTGGGGCTGGGTGGGGAGGGGCTGGGTGGGGAGGGTGGGGCTGGGTGGGGAGGGTGGGGCTGGGTGGGAAGGGAGGGTGGGGAGGGGCTGGGTGGGGAGGGTGGGGCTGGGTGGGGCTGGGTGGGGAGGGTGAGGCTGGGTGGGGAGGGTGGGGCTGGGTGGGGAGGGAGGGTGGGGAGGGGCTGGGTGGGGAGGGTGGGGCTGGGTGGGGCTGGGTGGGGAGGGGCTGCTCACCCCGTGGTGTCCGTATCAAACTCAACGTCTCACCAGCTCACTCCTCGCTAGCGGCTTGTGCCGCCCTCACAGTCGCCCATGTTTTAGTGTCATACCCCACGTGACCCTGTCAATACCCCACGTGACCCTGGCAATACCCCACGTGACCCTGTCAATACCCCACGTGACCCTGGCAATACCCCACGTGACCCTGGCAATACCCCACGTGACCCTGGCAATACCCCACGTGACCCTGGCAATACCCCACGTGACCCTGCTAATACCCCACGTGACCCTGGCAATACCCCACGTGACCCTGGCAATACCCCACGTGACCCTGGCTGTTGTTGACACCCTGGTGGCCATTGACCGAGCAACCCAACGACGTTCCTACCAGCCCCTTCCGCAGGAGGAGGAATTTGTTTAATGATGATGATGATGATGACTGCTACGACAATAACAATTTCGATGTAAAGCTTCTTTCGTGGCTGCAGGGATTCATCTTCTTGGTTCTTTCGATAAAGTCATCACGTAGAAGGGAAATAATGAAATAATAAAAATAAAACGTAATAAAATAAAATTTTTAATAATGAAAATCAAACATAATAAAATAAATTTTTTAAATAATAAAAATAAAACATAATGAAATACAATTTTAAAGTAATAAAAATAAAACATAATAAATTCAATTCTCACGACCCCTATCCCCTCCCTTTGATGCTGCTAATCCTGCATAGTGCACGGGCATAATGACTTTAAACCCCTCACCAAACCTCCTGCGCATTCCACAAGTAGTACTAATCGCATATCTGCATTTCCCATAAATATGCTAAATTCCTCTTGATGTGCAAATTATTTTGTCAAGGCGCTCTTCCCCCTCCAACCCAGCAGCTTAAATTTACGCTGCCAAGCCTGGTGGTGCTCATTCAGACGCTGTCTTTCCGACAGACCTGTTCTTCTGAGCACCACCAAGCTTGGCAGCGTATATTTAAGTATATATTTAAGTATATACGCTGCCAAGCTTGGTGGTGCTCATTCAGACGCTGTCTTTCCGACAGACCTGTTCTTCTGAGCACCACCAAGCTTGGCAGCGTATATTTAAGTATATACGCTGCCAAGCTTGGTGGTGCTCATTCAGACGCTGTCTTTCCGACAGACCTGTTCTTCTGAACACCACCAAGCTTGGCAGCGTCTATTTAAGTATATATTTAAGTATACACGCTGCCAAGCTTGGTGGTGCTCATTCAGACGCTGTCTTTCCGACAGACCTGTTCTTCTGAACACCACCAAGCTTGGCAGCGTCTATTTAAGTATATATTTAAGTATATACGCTGCCAAGCTTGGTGGTGCTCATTCAGACGCTGTCTTTCCGACAGCCCTGTTCTTCTGAGCACCACCAAGCTTGGCAGCGTATATTTAAGTATATATTTAAGTATATACGCTGCCAAGCCTGGTGGTGCTCATTCAGACGCTGTCTTTCCGACAGCCCTGTTCTTCTGAACACCACCAAGCTTGGCAGCGTATATTTAAGTATATATTTAAGTATATACGCTGCCAAGCTTGGTGGTGCTCATTCAGACGCTGTCTTTCCGACAGCCCTGTTCTTCTGAACACCACCAAGCTTGGCAGCGTATATTTAAGTATATACGCTGCCAAGCATGGTGGTGCTCATTCAGACGCTGTCTTTCCGACAGCCCTGTTCTTCTGAACACCACCAAGCTTGGCAGCGTATATTTAAGTATATACGCTGCCAAGCTTGGTGGTGCTCATTCAGACGCTGTCTTTCCGACAGCCCTGTTCTTCTGAACACCACCAAGCTTGGCAGCGTATATTTAAGTATATACGCTGCCAAGCATGGTGGTGCTCATTCAGACGCTGTCTTTCCGACAGCCCTGTTCTTCTGAACACCACCAAGCTTGGCAGCGTATATTTAAGTATATACGCTGCCAAGCTTGGTGGTGCTCATTCAGACGCTGTCTTTCCGACAGCCCTGTTCTTCTGAACACCACCAAGCTTGGCAGCGTATATTTAAGTATATACGCTGCCAAGCATGGTGGTGCTCATTCAGACGCTGTCTTTCCGACAGCCCTGTTCTTCTGAACACCACCAAGCTTGGCAGCGTATATTTAAGTATATACGCTGCCAAGCTTGGTGGTGCTCATTCAGACGCTGTCTTTCCGACAGACCTGTTCTTCTGAACACCACCAAGCTTGGCAGCGTATATTTAAGAATATATTTAAGTATATACGCTGCCAAGCTTGGTGGTGCTCATTCAGACGCTGTCTTTCCGACAGCCCTGTTCTTCTGAACACCACCAAGCTTGGCAGCGTATATTTAAGTATATACGCTGCCAAGCATGGTGGTGCTCATTCAGACGCTGTCTTTCCGACAGCCCTGTTCTTCTGAACACCACCAAGCTTGGCAGCGTATATTTAAGTATATACGCTGCCAAGCTTGGTGGTGCTCATTCAGACGCTGTCTTTCCGACAGCCCTGTTCTTCTGAACACCACCAAGCTTGGCAGCGTATATTTAAGTATATACGCTGCCAAGCTTGGTGGTGCTCATTCAGACGCTGTCTTTCCGACAGACCTGTTCTTCTGAACACCACCAAGCTTGGCAGCGTATATTTAAGAATATATTTAAGTATATACGCTGCCAAGCTTGGTGGTGCTCATTCAGACGCTGTCTTTCCGACAGACCTGTTCTTCACCTGAGGACGGCTGCTTGCGTTGTGGCCGAAACGTCGTGAGAATTGTATTTTATTATGTTTTATTTTATTATTTTTAAATTGTATTTCATAGTTTTATTTTTATTATAATTTTTTTATTTTATTGTTTTTTTATTATTTTAAAATTGTATTTTATTATGTTTTATTTTTATTATTTAAAAATTGTATTTTATTATGTTTGATTTTTATTATTTTATTATTTCCCTTCTACGTGCCGACTTTACCGAAAGAACCAAGCAGATGAATGACAACAATGTGTGTGTCTCACAGTCACCGTCTGTAGACCCACAGCACACAGACACAAGATGCTGAGAACACAGCACCAAGACAATGCAGGTGGGTCACAGTTTTATTGACACGACAACAATCTTCATTATTACGATGATATTTCTTATTATTGGATCGATAATTAGTAGTACAATAACTATAATTGCATCGATAATTATCGGCACATTTTTAGAACTATTCATGACTTTTATCACGACAATTAATGTAACGTTATGATAATTGTCAATGTATTTATACTTATTGCATTCATGATGTTACGTGATGTGGTGACGTGGTGAGTGGTGAGTGAGTGGTGAGTGAGTGGGTGAGTGAGTGAGTGTGGTGAGTGAGTGAGTGGGTGGGTGAGTGGGTGAGTGAGTGAGTGGTGAGTGAGTGAGTGGGTGGTGAGTGGGTGGGTGGGTGAGTGAGTGGGTGAGTGAGTGGTGAGTGAGTGAGTGGGTGGTGAGTGGGTGGGTGGGTGGGTGAGTGAGTGGGTGAGTGAGTGAGTGGTGAGTGAGTGGGTGAGTGAGTGGGTGGGTGGGTGAGTGAGTGGGTGAGTGAGTGAGTGAGTGGTGAGTGAGTGGGTGAGTGAGTGAGTGAGTGGTGAGTGGGTGGGTGGGTGAGTGAGTGGGTGAGTGAGTGAGTGGTGAGTGAGTGAGTGGGTGAGTGAGTGGGTGGGTGAGTGAGTGGGTGAGTGAGTGAGTGGTGAGTGGGTGGGTGGGTGAGTGAGTGAGTGAGTGGGTGAGTGAGTGGTGAGTGAGTGAGTGGGTGAGTGAGTGAGTGAGTGGTGAGTGGGTGGGTGGGTGAGTGAGTGGGTG
The DNA here is from genome assembly GCF_964198595.1 of Lampetra fluviatilis. NCBI lineage: Eukaryota > Metazoa > Chordata > Hyperoartia > Petromyzontiformes > Petromyzontidae > Lampetra > Lampetra fluviatilis. Next base: position 74,407 of record NW_027620847.1, read on the forward strand.
AGTGAGTGAGTGGTGAGTGAGTGGGTGAGTGAGTGAGTGAGTGGGTGGGTGATTGAGGTGAGTGAGTGAGTGAGTGGGTGGGTGGGTGAGTGGGTGAGTGAGTGGGTGAGTGAGTGACTGACTGAGTGGTGAGTGAGTGAGTAAGTGGGTGGGTGAGTGAGTGAGTGTGGTGAGTGAGTGAGTGGTGAGTGAGTGGGTGAGTGAGTGGTGAGTGAGTGGTGAGTGACTGACTGAGTGAGTGACTGACTGAGTGAGTGGTGAGTGAGTGAGTGGTGAGTGAGTGGTGAGTGAGTGAGTGACTGACTGAGTGAGTGAGTGAGTGACTGACTGAGTGAGTGACTGACTGAGTGAGTGACTGACTGACTGAGTGGTGAGTGAGTGAGTGGTGAGTGAGGTGAGTGAGTGGGTGGGTGAGTGAGTGGGTGAGTGAGTGGGTGAGTGAGTGACTGACTGAGTGAGTGGTGAGTGAGTGGTGAGTGAGTGAGTAAGTGGGTGGGTGAGTGAGTGTGGTGAGTGAGTGGTGAGTGAGTGGGTGAGTGGGTGAGTGAGTGAGTGGTGAGTGAGTGGTGAGTGACTGACTGAGTGAGTGACTGACTGAGTGGTGAGTGAGTGAGTGGTGAGTGGTGAGTGGTGAGTGAGTGACTGACTGAGTGAGTGACTGACTGAGTGAGTGACTGACTGAGTGAGTGGTGAGTGAGTGAGTGGTGAGTGAGTGGTGAGTGAGTGGGTGAGTGAGTGGGTGAGTGGTGAGTGGGTGAGTGTGGTGAGTGTGGTGAGTGAGTGAGTGGTGAGTGAGTGGTGAGTGAGTGGTGGGTGAGTGAGTGGGTGGGTGAGTGAGTGAGTGGGTGAGTGAGTGAGTGGTGAGTGAGTGAGTGGGTGAGTGAGTGGTGAGTGAGTGGTGAGTGAGTGGTGAGTGAGTGGAGAGTGAGTGAGTGAGTGGTGAGTGAGTGGTGAGTGAGTGGTGAGTGAGTGAGTGACTGACTGAGTGGTGACTGAGTGAGTGACTGAGTGAGTGACTGAGTGAGTGACTGAGTGACTGAGTGAGTGAGTGGTGAGTGAGTGAGTGGTTAGTGAGTGAGTGGGTGAGTGAGTGGGTGAGTGGTGAGTGGGTGAGTGTGGTGAGTGAGTGAGTGGTGAGTGAGTGGTGAGTGAGTGGTGAGTGAGTGGTGGGTGAGTGAGTGGGTGGGTGAGTGAGTGGTGAGTGAGTGGGTGGGTGAGTGAGTGGTGAGTGAGTGGTGAGTGAGTGGTGAGTGAGTGAGTGACTGAGTGAGTGACTGAGTGAGTGACTGAGTGAGTGACTGAGTGAGTGAGTGGTGGTCACTGTGACGAGGTCTCTCCGCTCTCGTAGCGAACAAAGTCGACCACCTCCACTCCGGTGGTGAGTGTGTGAGTGAGTGAGTGACTGAGTGAGTGAGTGAGTGGTGAGTGAGTGGGTGAGTGAGTGAGTGAGTGGGTGGGTGAGTGAGGTGAGTGAGTGAGTGGGTGGGTGGGTGAGTGGGTGAGTGAGTGGGTGAGTGACTGACTGAGTGGTGAGTGAGTGAGTAAGTGGGTGGGTGAGTGAGTGAGTGTGGTGAGTGAGTGAGTGGTGAGTGAGTGGGTGAGTGGGTGAGTGAGTGGTGAGTGAGTGGTGAGTGACTGACTGAGTGAGTGACTGACTGAGTGAGTGGTGAGTGAGTGAGTGGTGAGTGAGTGGTGAGTGAGTGACTGACTGAGTGAGTGAGTGACTGACTGAGTGAGTGACTGACTGACTGAGTGACTGACTGACTGAGTGAGTGGTGAGTGAGTGAGTGAGTGGTGAGTGAGGTGAGTGAGTGGGTGGGTGAGTGAGTGGGTGAGTGAGTGGGTGAGTGAGTGACTGACTGAGTGAGTGGTGAGTGAGTGGTGAGTGAGTGAGTGAGTAAGTGGGTGGGTGAGTGAGTGTGGTGAGTGAGTGGTGAGTGAGTGGTGAGTGAGTGAGTGGTGAGTGGTGAGTGAGTGGTGAGTGAGTGACTGACTGAGTGAGTGACTGAGTGAGTGACTGACTGAGTGAGTGGTGAGTGAGTGAGTGGTGAGTGAGTGGTGAGTGAGTGGGTGAGTGAGTGGGTGAGTGGTGAGTGGGTGAGTGTGGTGAGTGTGGTGAGTGAGTGAGTGGTGAGTGAGTGGTGAGTGAGTGGTGAGTGAGTGGTGGGTGAGTGAGTGGGTGGGTGAGTGAGTGAGTGGGTGAGTGAGTGAGTGAGTGGTGAGTGAGTGAGTGGGTGAGTGAGTGGTGAGTGAGTGGTGAGTGAGTGGTGAGTGAGTGGAGAGTGAGTGAGTGGTGAGTGAGTGGTGAGTGAGTGGTGAGTGAGTGAGTGACTGACTGAGTGGTGACTGAGTGAGTGACTGAGTGAGTGACTGAGTGAGTGACTGAGTGACTGAGTGAGTGAGTGGTGAGTGAGTGGTGAGTGAGTGAGTGGGTGAGTGAGTGGGTGAGTGGTGAGTGGGTGAGTGTGGTGAGTGAGTGAGTGGTGAGTGAGTGGTGAGTGAGTGGTGAGTGGTGAGTGAGTGAGTGGTGGGTGAGTGAGTGGGTGGGTGAGTGAGTGGTGAGTGAGTGGGTGGGTGAGTGAGTGGTGAGTGAGTGGTGAGTGAGTGGTGAGTGAGTGAGTGACTGAGTGAGTGACTGAGTGAGTGACTGAGTGACTGAGTGAGTGACTGAGTGAGTGACTGAGTGAGTGACTGAGTGACTGAGTGAGTGAGTGGTGAGTGAGTGGTGAGTGAGTGAGTGGGTGAGTGAGTGGGTGAGTGGTGAGTGGGTGAGTGTGGTGAGTGAGTGAGTGGTGAGTGAGTGGTGAGTGAGTGGTGAGTGGTGAGTGAGTGAGTGGTGGGTGAGTGAGTGGGTGGGTGAGTGAGTGGTGAGTGAGTGGGTGGGTGAGTGAGTGGTGAGTGAGTGGTGAGTGAGTGGTGAGTGAGTGAGTGACTGAGTGAGTGACTGAGTGAGTGACTGAGTGACTGAGTGAGTGACTGAGTGAGTGACTGAGTGAGTGAGTGGTGGTCACTGTGACGAGGTCTCTCCACTCTCGTAGCGAACAAAGTCGACCACCTCCACTCCGACGTCGCGAAGTTTCTGCTCGACGGAGAG
>NW_027620847.1:82500-121429 GCF_964198595.1 Lampetra fluviatilis
AGTAGCTGAGTGAGTAGCTGAGTGAGTAGCTGAGTGAGTGAGTAGCTAAGTGAGTAGCTGAGTGAGTGAGTGGGTGAGTGAGTAGATGAGTGAGTGAGTAGCTGAGTGAGTAGCTGAGTGAGTAGCTGAGCGAGTGAGTAGCTGAGTGAGTAGCTGAGTGAGTAGCTGAGTGAGTGAGTGGCTGAGTGAGTGAGTAGCTGAGTGAGTAGCTGAGTGAGTAGCTGAGTGAGTGAGTAGCTGAGTGAGTGAGTAGCTGAGTGAGTAGCTGAGTGAGTAGCTGAGTGAGTGAGTAGCTGAGTGAGTAGCTGAGTGAGTAGCTGAGTGAGTGAGTAGCTGAGTGAGTGAGTAGCTGAGTGAGTAGCTGAGTGAGTAGCTGAGCGAGTGAGTAGCTGAGTGAGTAGCTGAGTGAGTAGCTGAGTGAGTGAGTGGCTGAGTGAGTGAGTAGCTGAGTGAGTAGCTGAGTGAGTAGCTGAGTGAGTGAGTAGATGAGTGAGTAGCTGAGTGAGTAGCTGAGTGAGTGAGTAGCTGAGTGAGTGAGTAGCTGAGTGAGTGAGTAGCTGAGTGAGTAGCTGAGTGAGTAGCTGAGTGAGTAGCTGAGTGAGTGAGTAGCTGAGTGAGTAGCTGAGTGAGTAGATGAGTGAGTAGCTGAGTGAGTAGCTGAGTGAGTAGCTGAGTGAGTGAGTAGCTGAGTGAGTAGCTGAGTGAGTGAGTAGCTGAGTGAGTCGCTGAGTGAGTCGCTGAGTGAGTCGCTGAGTGAGTCGCTGAGTGAGTCGCTGAGTGAGTGAGTCGCTGAGTGAGTAGCTGAGTGAGTAGCTGAGTGGCTGAGTGAGTAGCTGAGTGAGTAGCTGAGTGAGTGAGTAGCTGAGTGAGTAGCTGAGTGAGTGAGTAGCTGAGTGAGTAGCTGAGTGAGTGAGTAGCTGAGTGAGTAGCTGAGTGAGTGAGTAGCTGAGTGAGTGAGTAGCTGAGTGAGTGAGTAGCTGAGTGAGTAGCTGAGTGAGTAGCTGAGTGAGTGAGTAGCTGAGTGAGTAGCTGAGTGAGTAGCTGAGTGAGTAGCTGAGTGAGTGAGTAGCTAAGTGAGTAGCTGAGTGAGTGAGTAGCTGAGTGAGTAGCTGAGTGAGTAGCTGAGTGGGTGAGTGAGTGGGTGAGTGAGTAGATGAGTGAGTGAGTAGCTGAGTGAGTAGCTGAGTGAGTAGCTGAGTGAGTAGCTGAGTGAGTAGCTGAGTGAGTGAGTAGCTGAGTGAGTAGCTGAGTGAGTAGCTGAGTGAGTAGCTGAGTGAGTGAGTAGCTGAGTGAGTAGCTGAGTGAGTAGCTGAGTGAGTAGCTGAGTGAGTAGCTGAGTGAGTGAGTAGCTGAGAGAGTGAGTAGCTGAGTGAGTAGCTGAGTGAGTGAGTAGCTGAGTGAGTAGCTGAGTGAGTGAGTAGCTGAGTGAGTGAGTAGCTGAGTGAGTAGCTGAGTGAGTAGCTGAGTGAGTGAGTAGCTGAGTGAGTGAGTAGCTGAGTGAGTAGCTGAGTGAGTAGCTGAGTGAGTAGCTGAGTGAGTAGCTGAGTGAGTGAGTAGCTGAGTGAGTAGCTGAGTGAGTAGCTGAGTGAGTAGCTGAGTGAGTGAGTGAGTAGCTGAGTGAGTGAGTAGCTGAGTGAGTAGTTGAGTGAGTAGCTGAGTGAGTGAGTGAGTAGCTGAGTGAGTAGCTGAGTGAGTAGCTGAGTGAGTAGCTGAGTGAGTGAGTAGCTGAGTGAGTAGCTGAGTGAGTAGCTGAGTGAGTAGCTGAGTGAGTGAGTGAGTAGCTGAGTGAGTGAGTAGCTGAGTGAGTAGCTGAGTGAGTGAGTGAGTAGCTGAGTGAGTGAGTAGCTGAGTGAGTATCTGAGTGAGTAGCTGAGTGAGTGAGTAGCTGAGTGAGTATCTGAGTGAGTAGCTGAGTGAGTATCTGAGTGAGTAGCTGAGTGAGTGAGTGGCTGAGTGAGTATCTGAGTGAGTAGCTGAGTGAGTGAGTATCTGAGTGAGTAGCTGAGTGAGTGAGTGGCTGAGTGAGTATCTGAGTGAGTAGCTGAGTGAGTGAGTAGCTGAGTGAGTGAGTAGCTGAGTGAGTAGTTGAGTGAGTAGCTGAGTGAGTGAGTGAGTAGCTGAGTGAGTGAGTAGCTGAGTGAGTAGCTGAGTGAGTAGCTGAGTGAGTAGCTGAGTGAGTAGCTGAGTGAGTAGCTGAGTGAGTGAGTGAGTGAGTAGCTGAGTGAGTGAGTAGCTGAGTGAGTAGCTGAGTGAGTGAGTGAGTAGCTGAGTGAGTAGCTGAGTGAGTGAGTGAGTAGCTGAGTGAGTGAGTAGCTGAGTGAGTAGCTGAGTGAGTAGCTGAGTGAGTAGCTGAGTGAGTAGCTGAGTGAGTAGCTGAGTGAGTGAGTAGCTGAGTGAGTAGCTGAGTGAGTAGCTGAGAGAGTGAGTAGCTGAGTGAGTAGCTGAGTGAGTGAGTAGCTGAGTGAGTAGCTGAGTGAGTGAGTAGCTGAGTGAGTGAGTAGCTGAGTGAGTAGCTGAGTGAGTGAGTAGCTGAGTGAGTGAGTAGCTGAGTGAGTAGCTGAGTGAGTAGCTGAGTGAGTGAGTAGCTGAGTGAGTGAGTAGCTGAGTGAGTAGCTGAGTGAGTAGCTGAGTGAGTAGCTGAGTGAGTAGCTGAGTGAGTAGCTGAGTGAGTGAGTGAGTAGCTGAGTGAGTAGCTGAGTGAGTGAGTGAGTAGCTGAGTGAGTAGCTGAGTGAGTGAGTGAGTAGCTGAGTGAGTGAGTAGCTGAGTGAGTGAGTATCTGAGTGAGTGAGTAGCTGAGTGAGTAGCTGAGTGAGTAGCTGAGTGAGTGAGTAGCTGAGTGAGTGAGTATCTGAGTGAGTGAGTAGCTGAGTGAGTAGCTGAGTGAGTAGCTGAGTGAGTGAGTAGCTGAGTGAGTAGCTGAGTGAGTAGCTGAGTGGCTGAGTGAGTAGCTGAGTGAGTGAGTAGCTGAGTGAGTACCTGAGTGAGTAGCTGAGTGAGTAGCTGAGTGAGTGAGTAGCTGAGTGAGTAGCTGAGTGAGTGAGTAGCTGAGTGAGTGAGTAGCTGAGTGAGTAGCTGAGTAGCTGAGTGAGTAGCTGAGTAGCTGAGTGAGTGAGTAGCTGAGTGAGTAGCTGAGTGAGTGAGTAGCTGAGTGAGTGAGTAGCTGAGTGAGTAGCTGAGTGAGTAGCTGAGTGAGTAGCTGAGTGAGTAGCTGAGTGAGTGAGTGGGTGAGTGAGTAGCTGAGTGAGTAGCTGAGTGAGTAGCTGAGTGAGTGACTGAGTGAGTAGCTGAGTGAGTGAGTGACTGAGTGAGTAGCTGAGTGAGTAGCTGAGTGAGTGAGTAGCTGAGTGAGTAGCTGAGTGAGTAGCTGAGTGAGTAGCTGAGTGAGTAGCTGAGTGAGTGAGTAGCTGAGTGAGTAGCTGAGTGAGTAGCTGAGTGAGTAGCTGAGTGAGTAGCTGAGTGAGTGAGTAGCTGAGTGAGTAGCTGAGTGAGTGGCTGAGTGAGTAGCTGAGTGAGTGAGTGAGTAGCTGAGTGAGTGGCTGAGTGAGTAGCTGAGTGAGTAGCTGAGTGAGTAGCTGAGTGAGTGAGTAGCTGAGTGAGTAGCTGAGTGACTGAGTGAGTGACTGAGTGAGTGAGTAGCTGAGTGAGTGAGTAGCTGAGTGAGTAGCTGAGTGAGTGAGTAGCTGAGTGAGTAGCTGAGTGAGTAGCTGAGTGAGTATCTGAGTGAGTGAGTAGCTGAGTGAGTATCTGAGTGAGTGAGTAGCTGAGTGAGTAGCTGAGTGAGTGAGTGAGTAGCTGAGTGAGTGAGTAGCTGAGTGAGTAGCTGAGTGAGTGAGTGAGTAGCTGAGTGAGTGAGTGAGTAGCTGAGTGAGTGAGTAGCTGAGTGAGTAGCTGAGTGAGTAGCTGAGTGAGTAGCTGAGTGACTGAGTGAGTGACTGAGTGAGTAGCTGAGTGAGTAGCTGAGTGAGTAGCTGAGTGAGTAGCTGAGTGAGTAGCTGAGTGAGTAGCTGAGTGAGTAGCTGAGTGAGTAGCTGAGTGAGTAGCTGAGTGAGTGACTCACCCACGGCAAGTGCGAGCACCTCTGCCAGCGTAGACTTTGTTTCCGGGCTGCTGAGACGCAGGATTTCCTCTCCACTCAGAGTGACCTGCAATTAATTAATTAACATTCACCAATTAATTATCATTCACTAATTAATTATCACTGTGAGACATCTCCTTTAGCAGTGACAAAATATAGTGATAGGTTTTTAACCCTTTTAGACTGGTACAAAACTGACACCTTTATACAAGGCATCGTGTTTGCAATGACCACAACACAAGCAGTCAAAATGCAAACAAAACCAATCAACTTCAAGGACAGTGCATATCATTATCATCATCAGAGTGGTTTCTCGTGTTACTGTGTGTGTATACTATGAGTGTGTCACTGTGTGTGTGTGTCACTGTGTGTGTGTGTCACTGTGTGTGTGTGTCACTGTGTGTGTGTGTCACAGTGTGTGTGTGTCACTGTGTGTGTATACTATGAGTGTGTCACTGTGTGTGTGTGTATACTATGAGTGTGTCACTGTGTGTGTGTGTCACTGTGTGTGTGTGTCACTGTGTGTGTGTGTCACTGTGTGTGTGTGTCACTGTGTGTGTATACTATGAGTGTGTCACTGTGTGTGTGTGTCACTGTGTGTGTGTGTCACTGTGTGTGTGTGTCACTGTGTGTGTGTGTCACAGTGTGTGTGTGTCACTGTGTGTGTATACTATGAGTGTGTCACTGTGTGTGTGTGTATACTATGAGTGTGTCACTGTGTGTGTGTGTCACTGTGTGTGTGTGTCACTGTGTGTGTGTGTCACTGTGTGTGTGTGTCACTGTGTGTGTATACTATGAGTGTGTCACTGTGTGTGTGTGTCACTGTGTGTGTGTGTCACTGTGTGTGTGTGTCACTGTGTGTGTGTCACTGTGTGTGTGTGTCACTGTGTGTGTGTGTCACTGTGTGTGTGTGTCACTGTGTGTGTATACTATGAGTGTGTCACTGTGTGTGTGTGTCACTGTGTGTGCATACTATGTGTGTGTCACTGTGTGTGTGTGTCACTGTGTGTGTATACTATGTGTGTGTCACTGTGTGTGTGTCACTGTGTGTGTATGTCACTGTGTGTGTATACTATGTGTGTGTCACTGTGTGTGTGTGTCACTGTGTGTGTGTCACTGTGTGTGTGTGTCACTGTGTGTGTGTCACTGTGTGTGTGTGTCACTATGTGTGTATACTATGAGTGTGTCACTGTGTGTGTATGTCACTGTGTGTGTGTATACTATGAGTGTGTCACTGTGTGTGTGTGTCACTGTGTGTGTCACTGTGTGTGTGTGTCACTGTGTGTGTCACTGTGTGTGTGTGTCACTGTGTGTGTATACTATGAGTGTGTCACTGTGTGTGTGTGTCACAAAACAACCTCCTACCTCCTCGCGGTGCCGGACGGGCAACATTGTCGTGGGCAGTGCTGTGGGGGGAGGGCCAATGCCCATTGGCCTCTCCCCTCATGGCGTCTGTGACCACCACAGTGGCTAAACGGGGGCTCTGGACGGGTGCGAGGGGCTGGTAACCCCTCCACCTTCAATTAACCACCACTAAACTACGAAGTAAACATAAACCTGTAATTAATAAGCTTGTGCCGGAGGCCCCGGGGGGTCAGGCTTTTATGACGTCTCCTGGCCAAACCCCATTTGGCGGAGCCAGGAGATTGAATTTTAACCCTCGGGGCTCCTCCAGAAACAACGAAAAACCATTGCGGATGGCCACGTGGAATGTTCGAACGCTCACTGCAGAGGAGAGGCTGCCACTCCTCTGTCGGGAGCTGGACCGGTACCGCCTGGATCTCTGTGGCATTCAGGAGGTCCGGTGGACCGGTTCTGGCTCCTGCCACCATGAGGGGTGGACAGTCCTCTACTCGGGGCAGGAGACTGCCAAACAACAGGGTGTGGCTCTTCTTCTGAACAAAAGAATGAAGGGGGCATGGGAGCGTGGCGGTGAGGTGTGGGAAGCTGTAAGCCCCAGGCTACTTTGGGCTCGCCTTCCCATCAACCAGAGGCGAGGAGTGGTGGTCGTGGTTACTTAAGCCCCCACCGAAGACGAACATCTGTGGAGGGATGCAGGCAAAGCCGATGAGTCGGACGCTTTCTATGACCTCCTGTCACAGGTGCTGGCTAAAGTGGCCACTCGGGACAGAGTCATCTTGTTGGGTGACTTCAATGCCCGAGTTGGTCATGATACTGGCACCTGGTCTGGAGTGATTGGAAGGCATGGGCCAGATCAGCTCAATAACAACGGCAGGAGGCTGCTAGATTTTTGTGCAGCCCATGGGCTTGTAATTACCAACACGCTCTTCCGGCATCGGCGCATCCACACAACATCATGGATGCATGCCGGGTCCAAGCAAGAACATCTGCTGGACTACGTAGTGACGGACCAGCGGATGCGAGCCCATGTCCTTGACACCAGGACCTACCGTGGAGCTGATCTGCCCTCTGACCATCGACTAGTCATCTGTAAGATGCGCCTGCCATTCTTCCACTTCGGTGGTGGGTGTACACCCAGGATCCCATTCCAACCAAAAGTGGCCTGGTCTAAGTTAGCTGATGAAAGTTGCAAGCGAGAATTTCATCATCGCTTGCAGCTGGGGTTGGCATCGTCCCCCACTCCACCTGATGTCGAGGGTAAATGGGCGAGGTTTAAGACTGTGACTCATGCAGCTGCAATGGCTGCTTTGGGTACGCGGTCCAGACCTCCCCGGGAACCCTGGCTGACGGAGGAGGTGTTCAGGTTAATTGAGAAAAAGCGACAGGCCCACTCTCATCGCCTACAGCATCCCACGTCAGAGAATGAGGAGGTTTACCGCAGTCTTCGCTCGGAGGTTCGGAGAGCCGTGAAGCGCTGTAAGGATGGGTGGTGGTCGCGGGTTGCTGAGGAGATGGAGTCTGCCTCAGTGGCCCGCGATCACAAATCACTATTTAACTCCATCAAAAAAGTAACCTGCAGCGCCACACCTATTACCATCATTAGAGGAAAAAACGGTGATCCAATCTCCGACCCCCAGGAACAGGTTTGCAGATTTGCTGAGCATTTCTGTGAGGTCCTGGGGGAGGGAAAATCTCTCAGCCAGGAAAACATCATGGCACAAAGTGGGGATAACCCTGCTGAGGCTGCGGTGCCTCAAATATTGGAAGAGGTCACCCCCTGTGAGTGGCTGGCTGAGGTACCGGCTGTTGAGGAAGTACTGAGGGCGATCCGGAGTCTGAGACCAGGGAAGGCACCGGGCAGAGATGATCTCCCAGGCGAAATGCTGAGGGAGGGTGGCGTTTGTGCACAGACTGCCCTATATGACATCATAACAACAGTCTGGACCACTGGACGGGTTCCGCAGGACTGGAAGGATGCCCTGGTGGTCCCCCTCTTTAAGAAGGGGGACCGTACCGACTGTAACAACTACAGGGGCATCTCACTCCTCAGTGTGCCGGGTAAGGTCCTGGCAAGGATTATTCAACATCGCCTTGCTAGGCATGCTGAGGAGAGGCTTGCGGAGCCCCAATGTGGTTTCAGGAAAGGGCGGTCCTGCACAGATGCCATATTTTCTGTCCGTCTGCTACAGCAGAGGTGTAGGGAATTCCAAAAAGACCTACATCTCTGCTTTATTGACCTGGTCAAGGCCTATGATACCATCAGTAGGACTGGGCTCTGGGTTGTTCTTCGTGCTTTCGGAGTCCCTGACCCTCTGCTCACGATCATTAAGGACCTTCATGATGGTGAGCGGGCCCGGGTAAAACTACGTGGCCGGGAGTCGGAGCCTTTCCCTGTACACCTTGGGGTGCGACAGGGATGTCCTCTGGCTCCCACATTATTTAACATCTATTTCGACTGCGTAGTTCGTGAAGCCTTCAATAGCTGTACCGGGGGAATTACCATTTGGTACAGATACAATGGGAGGCTGATCGACGCCCGGGTGCGATCAAGGGATGGCTCCCTATTGGTCAACCACGTTATGTATGCCGATGATTTGGTAATAGCTGCTCATTCAGAAGAGGAGTTGGAGACGCTGCTGCTGAGACTGGAGCGTGCCACTAAGAGGTGGGGCCTTACCATCAGCCCCACCAAAACTAAGCACCTGCCTGGGTATTTTGTACCATCGGGCACTCCGCCCCCACAACTCCCAATCGGTGATGGGGCAGTTGTGGAGAGAGTAGAGAGTTTCCCATACCTGGGCAGTGTGCTCATGACCGGCTCCAGTTTATCAGCAGAGGTCTCACTCCGAATCAGTCGAGCGGCAATATCTTTTCATCGGTTGCGTAACGCTGTGTGGAAGCTACCTGGTCTGTCGCTCCGCACGAAGCTTCAGGTCTTCTCGGCCACGGTCATTCCCTCCCTTCTCTATGCTTGCGAAACGTGGACCCCCCTAGTGGAGCATCTTCGCCGGTTGGAAACATTTAGGCTGGCCTGCCTACGATCCATCCTGGGTTTAACCAGGCTGGATTGTGTGAGGAGCTCACAAGTCCTTGAAAGATCTGGGCAAAGTCCCATCAGTGAGCTCCTCCGGCAGGCAAGGCTGCGTTGGCTGGGTCATGTAGCCCGCATGCCCAGCCACCGCATGCCTAAACAGCTTTTGTTCGGCCGGATCGAGGGGGCTAAACGGGCGCGGCACGGGCTAGAGAAGAGATGGAGTGATGTGGTACAGGAGGACGTGGAGCTGAGTGGACTTGCCGATGACTGGTACCAGCGGTGTCAAGATCGGCCTCAGTGGAGGAGGCTCGTGAAGGACGCTACTGGGCAGTTGGAGGCAGTCGCCCTCCAACAACAACGGAGGGCGGAGGAGCGACGCTCACAACAACGAGCGGAGCGCCGGGTGGCTAAAGCACAGCAAGTTGGCACAGTAGGGGGCACAGGTGGTGCATCAGCCAGTCATCTCGGTCATCTCGGTCAGTCGACCCGTGGCACCTGGGTCTGCCCCGTGACCTCCTGCCAGCGGGCGTTCGACACTTCACGTGGCCTCAAGGTGCACATGGCCTGGCACAAGCGTCGTGGTGACGTCACCGCCACTTAGTGGCGAATGGCGGTTGTTGTTGTTGTGTGTCACTGTGTGTGTGTGTCACTGTGTGTGTGTGTCACTGTGTGTGTGTGTCACTGTGTGTGTATACTATGAGTGTGTCACTGTGTGTGTGTGTCACTGTGTGTGTCACTGTGTGTGTGTGTCACTGTGTGTGTATACTATGTGTGTGTCACTGTGTGTGTGTGTCACTGTGTGTGTGTGTCACTGTGTGTGTGTGTCACTGTGTGTGTGTGTCACTGTGTGTGTGTGTCACTGTGTGTGTATACTATGAGTGTGACACTGTGTGTGTGTGTCACTGTGTGTGTATACTATGAGTGTGTCACTGTGTGTGTGTGTCACTGTGTGTGTATACTATGTGTGTGTCACTGTGTGTGTGTGTCACTGTGTGTGTCACTGTGTGTGTGTGTCACTGTGTGTGTCACTGTGTGTGACACTGTGTGTGTGTGTCACTGTGTGTGTATACTATGAGTGTGTCACTGTGTGTGTGTGTCACTGTGTGTGTCACTGTGTGTCACTGTGTGTGTCACTGTGTGTGTATGTCATTGTGTGTGTCACTGTGTGTGTGTGTCACTGTGTGTGTATACTTTGAGTGTGTCACTGTGTGTGTGTGTCACTGTGTGTGTGTGTCACTGTGTGTGTGTGTCACTGTGTGTGTGTGTCACTGTGTGTGTATACTATGAGTGTGTCACTGTGTGTGTGTGTCACTGTGTGTGTATACTATGAGTGTGTCACTGTGTGTGTGTGTCACTGTGTGTGTGTGTCACTGTGTGTGTATACTATGTGTGTGTCACTGTGTGTGTATGTCAATGTGTGTGTGTGTCACTGTGTGTGTCACTGTGTGTGTATGTCACTGTGTGTGTCACTGTGTGTGTATGTCACTGTGTGTGTATGTCACTGTGTGTGTCACTGTGTGTGTATACTATGAGTGTGTGTGTCACTGTGTGTGTCACTGTGTGTGTCACTGTGTGTGTATACTATGAGTGTGTGTGTCACTGTGTGTGTCACTGTGTGTGTATGTCACTTTGTGTGTCACTGTGTGTGTATGTCACTTTGTGTGTCACTGTGTGTGTATGTCACTTTGTGTGTCACTGTGTGTGTGTGTCACTGTGTGTGTCACTGTGTGTGTATGTCACTGTGTGTGTCACTGTGTGTGTGTGTCACTGTGTGTGTCACTGTGTGTGTATGTCACTGTGTGTGTATGTCACTGTGTGTGTATGTCACTGTGTGTGTGTCACTGTGTGTGTATGTCACTTTGTGTGTCACTGTGTGTGTATGTCACTGTGTGTGTCACTGTGTGTGTATGTCACTGTGTGTGTCACTGTGTGTGTCACTGTGTGTGTATGTCACTGTGTGTGTCACTGTGTGTGTCACTGTGTGTGTATGTCACTTTGTGTGTCACTGTGTGTGTATGTCACTGTGTGTGTCACTGTGTGTGTGTGTCACTGTGTGTGTCACTGTGTGTGTATGTCACTTTGTGTGTCACTGTGTGTGTGTGTCACTGTGTGTGTCACTGTGTGTGTATGTCACTTTGTGTGTCACTGTGTGTGTATGTCATTGTGTGTGTCACTGTGTGTGTATGTCACTTTGTGTGTCACTGTGTGTGTGTGTCACTGTGTGTGTCACTGTGTGTGTGTGTCACTGTGTGTGTCACTGTGTGTGTATGTCACTTTGTGTGTCACTGTGTGTGTGTGTCACTGTGTGTGTCACTGTGTGTGTATGTCACTGTGTGTGTCACTGTGTGTGTGTGTCACTGTGTGTGTCACTGTGTGTGTATGTCACTTTGTGTGTCACTGTGTGTGTGTGTCACTGTGTGTGTCACTGTGTGTGTATGTCACTGTGTGTGTCACTGTGTGTGTATGTCACTGTGTGTGTCACTGTGTGTGTATGTCATTGTGTGTGTCACTGTGTGTGTGTGTCACTGTGTGTGTCACTGTGTGTGTATGTCATTGTGTGTGTCACTGTGTGTGTGTGTCACTGTGTGTGTCACTGTGTGTGTGTGTCACTGTGTGTGTATGTCACTGTGTGTGTCACTGTGTGTGTGTGTCACTGTGTGTGTCACTGTGTGTGTATGTCATTGTGTGTGTCACTGTGTGTGTGTGTCACTGTGTGTGTCACTGTGTGTGTGTGTCACTGTGTGTGTATGTCATTGTGTGTGTCACTGTGTGTGTGTTTCACTGTGTGTGTCACTGTGTGTGTATGTCATTGTGTGTGTCACTGTGTGTGTGTGTCACTGTGTGTGTCACTGTGTGTGTATGTCACTGTGTGTGTCACTGTGTGTGTATGTCACTGTGTGTGTCACTGTGTGTGTATGTCATTGTGTGTGTCACTGTGTGTGTGTGTCACTGTGTGTGTCACTGTGTGTGTATGTCATTGTGTGTGTCACTGTGTGTGTGTGTCACTGTGTGTGTCACTGTGTGTGTGTGTCACTGTGTGTGTCACTGTGTGTGTATGTCACTGTGTGTGTCACTGTGTGTGTATGTCACTGTGTGTGTGTGTCACTGTGTGTGTATGTCACTGTGTGTGTATGTCATTGTGTGTGTCACTGTGTGTGTGTGTCACTGTGTGTGTCACTGTGTGTGTATGTCACTGTGTGTGTGTGTCACTGTGTGTGTATGTCACTGTGTGTGTGTGTCACTGTGTGTGTATGTCACTGTGTGTGTCACTGTGTGTGTATGTCACTGTGTGTGTCACTGTGTGTGTATGTCATTGTGTGTGTCACTGTGTGTGTCACTGTGTGTGTATACTATGAGTGTGTCACTGTGTGTGTGTGTCACTGTGTGTGTATACTATGAGTGTGTCACTGTGTGTGTGTGTCACTGTGTGTGTGTGTCACTGTGTGTGTCACTGTGTGTGCATGTCACTGTGTGTGTCACTGTGTGTGTATGTCACTGTGTGTGTATACTATGAGTGTGTGTGTCACTGTGTGTGTCACTGTGTGTGTCACTGTGTGTGTGTGTCACTGTGTGTGTATACTATGAGTGTGTGTGTCACTGTGTGTGTCACTGTGTGTGTCACTGTGTGTGTGTCACTGTGTGTATACTGTATACTGTGTGTATGTCACTGTGTGTACGTACCCGTGTGCACTGTAAGTGTGTGTATACTGAGTGAGTGTGTATACTGAGTGAGTGTGTATACTGAGTGAGTGTGTACTGAGTGAGTGTGTGTACTGAGTGAGTGTGTATACTGAGTGAGTGTGTACTGAGTGAGTGTGTGTACTGAGTGAGTGTGTATACTGAGTGAGTGTGTACTGAGTGAGTGTGTATACTGAGTGAGTGTGTATACTGAGTGAGTGTGTATACTGAGTGAGTGTGTACTGAGTGAGTGTGTATACTGAGTGAGTGTGTATACTGAGTGAGTGTGTACTGAGTGAGTGTGTGTACTGAGTGAGTGTGTATACTGAGTGAGTGTGTACTGAGTGAGTGTGTGTACTGAGTGAGTGTGTATACTGAGTGAGTGTGTACTGAGTGAGTGTGTGTACTGAGTGAGTGTGTATACTGAGTGAGTGTGTATACTGAGTGAGTGTGTATACTGAGTGAGTGTGTACTGAGTGAGTGTGTGTACTGAGTGAGTGTGTATACTGAGTGAGTGTGTACTGAGTGAGTGTGTGTACTGAGTGAGTGTGTATACTGAGTGAGTGTGTACTGAGTGAGTGTGTGTACTGAGTGAGTGTGTATACTGAGTGAGTGTGTATACTGAGTGAGTGTGTATACTGAGTGAGTGTGTACTGAGTGAGTGTGTGTACTGAGTGAGTGTGTATACTGAGTGAGTGTGTACTGAGTGAGTGTGTGTACTGAGTGAGTGTGTATACTGAGTGAGTGTGTATACTGAGTGAGTGTGTACTGAGTGAGTGTGTATACTGAGTGAGTGTGTATACTGAGTGAGTGTGTACTGAGTGAGTGTGTGTACTGAGTGAGTGTGTATACTGAGTGAGTGTGTATACTGAGTGAGTGTGTACTGAGTGAGTGTGTATACTGAGTGAGTGTGTATACTGAGTGAGTGTGTACTGAGTGAGTGTGTATACTGAGTGAGTGTGTATACTGAGTGAGTGTGTATACTGAGTGAGTGTGTACTGAGTGAGTGTGTATACTGAGTGAGTGTGTATACTGAGTGAGTGTGTATACTGAGTGAGTGTGTATACTGAGTGAGTGTGTACTGAGTGAGTGTGTGTACTGAGTGAGTGTGTATACTGAGTGAGTGTGTACTGAGTGAGTGTGTGTACTGAGTGAGTGTGTATACTGAGTGAGTGTGTACTGAGTGAGTGTGTGTACTGAGTGAGTGTGTACTGAGTGAGTGTGTGTACTGAGTGAGTGTGTGTACTGAGTGAGTGTGTGTACTGAGTGAGTGTGTGTACTGAGTGAGTGTGTGTACTGAGTGAGTGTGTGTACTGAGTGAGTGTGTGTACTGAGTGAGTGTGTATACTGAGTGAGTGTGTATACTGAGTGAGCGTGTGTACTGAGTGAGTGTGTATACTGAGTGAGTGTGTACTGAGTGAGTGTGTATACTGAGTGAGTGTGTATACTGAGTGAGCGTGTGTACTGAGTGAGTGTGTATACTGAGTGAGTGTGTATACTGAGTGAGTGTGTGTACTGAGTGAGTGTGTATACTGAGTGAGTGTGTATACTGAGTGAGTGTGTATACTGAGTGAGTGTGTGTACTGAGTGAGTGTGTACACTGAGTGAGTGTGTATACTGAGTGAGTGTGTATACTGAGTGAGTGTGTGTACTGAGTGAGTGTGTATACTGAGTGAGTGTGTGTACTGAGTGAGTGTGTACACTGAGTGAGAGTGTGTACTGAGTGAGTGTGTGTACTGAGTGAGTGTGTGTACTGAGTGAGTGTGTGTACTGAGTGAGTGTGTATACTGAGTGAGTGTGTGTACTGAGTGAGTGTGTATACTGAGTGAGTGTGTATACTGAGTGAGCGTGTGTACTGAGTGAGTGTGTGTACTGAGTGAGTGTGTATACTGAGTGAGTGTGTGTACTGAGTGAGTGTGTGTACTGAGTGAGTGTGTGTACTGAGTGAGTGTGTATACTGAGTGAGCGTGTGTACTGAGTGAGTGTGTATACTGAGTGAGTGTGTATACTGAGTGAGTGTGTGTACTGAGTGAGTGTGTGTACTGAGTGAGTGTGTATACTGAGTGAGTGTGTATACTGAGTGAGTGTGTATACTGAGTGAGTGTGTGTACTGAGTGAGTGTGTATACTGAGTGAGTGTGTATACTGAGTGTGTGTGTGTACTGAGTGAGTGTGTATACTGAGTGAGTGTGTGTACTGAGTGAGTGTGTGTACTGAGTGAGTGTGTGTACTGAGTGTGTGTATACTGAGTGAGTGTATACTGAGTGAGTGTGTATACTGAGTGAGTGTGTGTACTGAGTGAGTGTGTATACTGAGTGAGTGTGTATACTGAGTGAGTGTGTATACTGAGTGAGAGTGTATACTGAGTGAGTGTGTATACTGAGTGAGTGTGTATACTGAGTGAGTGTGTATACTGAGTGAGTGTGTATACTGAGTGAGTGTGTATACTGAGTGAGTGTGTGTACTGAGTGAGTGTGTGTACTGAGTGAGTGTGTATACTGAGTGAGTGTGTGTACTGAGTGAGTGTGTATACTGAGTGAGTGTGTGTACTGAGTGAGTGTGTATACTGAGTGAGTGTGTATACTGAGTGAGTGTGTATACTGAGTGAGTGTGTGTACTGAGTGAGTGTGTATACTGAGTGAGTGTGTATACTGAGTGAGTGTGTGTACTGAGTGAGTGTGTGTACTGAGTGAGTGTGTATACTGAGTGAGTGTGTATACTGAGTGAGTGTGTATACTGAGTGAGTGTGTATACTGAGTGAGTGTGTGTACTGAGTGAGTGTGTATACTGAGTGAGTGTGTGTACTGAGTGAGTGTGTGTACTGAGTGAGTGTGTGTACTGAGTGAGTGTGTGTACTGAGTGAGTGTGTGTACTGAGTGAGTGTGTACACTGAGTGAGTGTGTACACTGAGTGAGTGTGTATACTGAGTGAGTGTGTGTACTGAGTGAGTGTGTATACTGAGTGAGTGTGTGTACTGAGTGAGTGTGTGTACTGAGTGAGTGTGTATACTGAGTGAGTGTGTATACTGAGTGAGTGTGTATACTGAGTGAGTGTGTACTGAGTGAGTGTGTATACTGAGTGAGTGTGTGTACTGAGTGAGTGTGTGTACTGAGTGAGTGTGTGTACTGAGTGAGTGTGTATACTGAGTGAGTGTGTGTACTGAGTGAGTGTGTATACTGAGTGAGTGTGTATACTGAGTGAGTGTGTATACTGAGTGAGTGTGTATACTGAGTGAGTGTGTGTACTGAGTGAGTGTGTGTACTGAGTGAGTGTGTGTACTGAGTGAGTGTGTATACTGAGTGAGTGTGTGTACTGAGTGAGTGTGTGTACTGAGTGAGTGTGTATACTGAGTGAGTGTGTGTACTGAGTGAGTGTGTACTGAGTGAGTGTGTGTACTGAGTGAGTGTGTGTACTGAGTGAGTGTGTATACTGAGTGAGTGTGTATACTGAGTGAGTGTGTGTACTGAGTGAGTGTGTGTACTGAGTGAGTGTGTATACTGAGTGAGTGTGTATACTGAGTGAGTGTGTATACTGAGTGAGTGTGTATACTGAGTGAGTGTGTATACTGAGTGAGTGTGTGTACTGAGTGAGTGTGTGTACTGAGTGAGTGTGTATACTGAGTGAGTGTGTGTACTGAGTGAGTGTGTGTACTGAGTGAGTGTGTGTACTGAGTGAGTGTGTATACTGAGTGAGTGTGTGTACTGAGTGAGTGTGTGTACTGAGTGAGTGTGTATACTGAGTGAGTGTGTGTACTGAGTGAGTGTATACTGAGTGAGTGTGTGTACTGAGTGAGTGTGTACTGAGTGAGTGTGTGTACTGAGTGAGTGTGTGTACTGAGTGAGTGTATACTGAGTGAGTGTGTGTACTGAGTGAGTGTGTACTGAGTGAGTGTGTGTACTGAGTGAGTGTGTGTACTGAGTGAGTGTGTGTACTGAGTGAGTGTGTATACTGAGTGAGTGTGTGTACTGAGTGAGTGTGTATACTGAGTGAGTGTGTATACTGAGTGAGTGTGTATACTGAGTGAGTGTGTATACTGAGTGAGTGTGTATACTGAGTGAGTGTGTATACTGAGTGAGTGTGTGTACTGAGTGAGTGTGTATACTGAGTGAGTGTGTATACTGAGTGAGTGTGTATACTGAGTGAGTGTGTACACTGAGTGAGTGTGTGTAC
Source organism: Lampetra fluviatilis (assembly GCF_964198595.1). NCBI lineage: Eukaryota > Metazoa > Chordata > Hyperoartia > Petromyzontiformes > Petromyzontidae > Lampetra > Lampetra fluviatilis. The sequence continues at coordinate 98,820 of NW_027620847.1, forward strand.
TGAGTGAGTGTGTGTACTGAGTGAGTGTGTGTACTGAGTGAGTGTGTACTGAGTGAGTGTGTGTACTGAGTGAGTGTGTGTACTGAGTGAGTGTGTGTACTGAGTGAGTGTGTATACTGAGTGAGAGTGTGTACTGAGTGAGTGTGTATACTGAGTGAGTGTGTATACTGAGTGAGTGTGTATACTGAGTGAGTGTGTGTACTGAGTGAGTGTGTATACTGAGTGAGTGTGTATACTGAGTGAGTGTGTATACTGAGTGAGTGTGTGTACTGAGTGAGTGTGTGTACTGAGTGAGTGTGTACTGAGTGAGTGTGTATACTGAGTGAGTGTGTATACTGAGTGAGAGTGTGTACTGAGTGAGTGTGTATACTGAGTGAGTGTGTGTACTGAGTGAGTGTGTGTACTGAGTGAGTGTGTATACTGAGTGAGAGTGTATACTGAGTGAGTGTGTGTACTGAGTGAGTGTGTATACTGAGTGAGTGTGTATAGTGTGTGTACTGAGTGAGTGTGTATACTGAGTGAGTGTGTATACTGAGTGAGTGTGTTACTGAGTGAGTGTGTGTACTGAGTGAGTGTGTTACTGAGTGAGTGTGTACTGAGTGAGTGTGTATACTGAGTGAGTGTGTGTACTGAGTGAGTGTGTTGTACTGAGTGAGTGTGTAGTTACTGAGTGAGTGTGTTACTGAGTGAGTGTGTATACTGAGTGAGTGTGTATACTGAGTGAGTGTGTATACTGAGTGAGTGTGTGTACTGAGTGAGTGTGTATACTGAGTGAGTGTGTATACTGAGTGAGTGTGTATACTGAGTGAGTGTGTTACTGAGTGAGTGTGTATACTGAGTGAGTGTGTTACTGAGTGAGTGTGTTACTGAGTGAGTGTGTACTGAGTGAGTGTGTGTACTGAGTGAGTGTGTATACTGAGTGAGTGTGTATACTGAGGGGTACTGAGTGAGTGTGTATACTGAGTGAGTGTGTGTACTGAGTGAGTGTGTATACTGAGTGAGTGTGTGTACTGAGTGAGTGTGTGTACTGAGTGAGTGTGTGTACTGAGTGAGTGTGTATACTGAGGAGTGTGTATACTGAGTGAGTGTGTATACTGAGTGAGTGTGTGTACTGAGTGAGTGTGTATACTGAGTGAGTGTGTATACTGAGTGAGTGTGTATACTGAGTGAGTGTGTATACTGAGTGAGTGTGTGTACTGAGTGAGTGTGTTACTGAGTGAGTGTGTATACTGAGTGAGTGTGTATACTGAGTGAGTGTGTGTACTGAGTGAGTGTGTATACTGAGTGAGTGTGTGTACTGAGTGAGTGTGTATACTGAGTGAGTGTGTATACTGAGTGAGTGTGTACTGAGTGAGTGTGTATACTGAGTGAGTGTGTGTACTGAGTGAGTGTGTATACTGAGTGAGTGTGTATACTGAGTGAGTGTGTGTACTGAGTGAGTGTGTTACTGAGTGAGTGTGTATACTGAGTGAGTGTGTGTACTGAGTGAGTGTGTACTGTGAGTGTGTACTGAGTGAGTGTGTGTACTGAGTGAGTGTGTGTACTGAGTGAGTGTGTATACTGAGTGAGTGTGTGTACTGAGTGAGTGTGTATACTGAGTGAGTGTGTATACTGAGTGAGTGTGTATACTGAGTGAGTGTGTATACTGAGTGAGTGTGTGTACTGAGTGAGTGTGTATACTGAGTGAGTGTGTATACTGAGTGAGTGTGTACTGAGTGAGTGTGTATACTGAGTGAGTGTGTTACTGAGTGAGTGTGTATACTGAGTGAGTGTGTGTACTGAGTGAGTGTGTACTGAGTGAGTGTGTGTACTGAGTGAGTGTGTTACTGAGTGAGTGTGTGTACTGAGTGAGTGTGTATACTGAGTGAGTGTGTTTACTGAGTGAGTGTGAGTACTGAGTGAGTGTGTATACTGAGTGAGTGTGTATACTGAGTGAGTGTGTTACTGAGTGAGTGTGTATACTGAGTGAGTGTGTATACTGAGTGAGTGTGTGTACTGAGTGAGTGTGTGTACTGAGTGAGTGTGTGTACTGAGTGAGTGTGTATACTGAGTGAGTGTGTGTACTGAGTGAGTGTGTATACTGAGTGAGTGTGTGTACTGAGTGAGTGGTGTACTGAGTGAGTGTGTTACTGAGTGAGTGTGTATACTGAGTGAGTGTGTGTACTGAGTGAGTGTGTAACTGAGTGAGTGTGTGTACTGAGTGAGTGTGTGTACTGAGTGAGTGTGTGTACTGAGTGAGTGTGTATACTGAGTGAGTGTGTATACTGAGTGAGTGTGTACTGAGGAGTGTGTACTGAGTGAGTGTGTATACTGAGTGAGTGTGTTACTGAGTGAGTGTGTTACTGAGTGAGTTGTGTATACTGAGTGAGTGTGTATACTGAGTGAGTGTGTGTACTGAGTGAGTGTGTATACTGAGTGAGTGTGTGTACTGAGTGAGTGTGTATACTGAGTGAGTGTGTGTACTGAGTGAGTGTGTATACTGAGTGAGTGTGTACTGAGTGTGTGTGTATACTGAGTGAGTGTGTGTACTGAGTGAGTGTGTACTGAGTGAGTGTGTATACTGAGTGAGTGTGTGTACTGAGTGAGTGTGTGTACTGAGTGAGTGTGTATACTGAGTGAGTGTGTGTACTGAGTGAGTGTGTGTACTGAGTGAGTGTGTGTACTGAGTGAGTGTGTATACTGAGTGAGTGTGTGTACTGAGTGAGTGTGTATACTGAGTGAGTGTGTGTACTGAGTGAGTGTGTATACTGAGTGAGTGTGTATACTGAGTGAGTGTGTGTACTGAGTGAGTGTGTATACTGAGTGAGTGTGTATACTGAGTGAGTGTGTATACTGAGTGAGTGTGTGTACTGAGTGAGTGTGTTACTGAGTGAGTGTGTGTACTGAGTGAGTGTGTATACTGAGTGAGTGTGTGTACTGAGTGAGTGTGTATACTGAGTGAGTGTGTATACTGAGTGAGTGTGTATACTGAGTGAGTGTGTTACTGAGTGAGTGTGTACTGAGTGAGTGTGTATACTGAGTGAGTGTGTATACTGAGTGAGTGTGTATACTGAGTGAGTGTGTGTACTGAGTGAGTGTGTATACTGAGTGAGTGTGTGTACTGAGTGAGTGTGTATACTGAGTGAGTGTGTATACTGAGTGAGTGTGTGTACTGAGTGAGTGTGTACTGAGTGAGTGTGTTACTGAGTGAGTGTGTGTACTGAGTGAGTGTGTATACTGAGTGAGTGTGTATACTGAGTGAGTGTGTGTACTGAGTGAGTGTGTGTACTGAGTGAGTGTGTATACTGAGTGAGTGTGTATACTGAGTGAGTGTGTATACTGAGTGAGTGTGTATACTGAGTGAGTGTGTATACTGAGTGAGTGTGTATACTGAGTGAGTGTGTATACTGAGTGAGTGTGTTACTGAGTGAGTGTGTATACTGAGTGAGTGTGTATACTGAGTGAGTGTGTATACTGAGTGAGTGTGTATACTGAGTGAGTGTGTGTACTGAGTGAGTGTGTTACTGAGTGAGTGTGTTACTGAGTGAGTGTGTGTACTGAGTGAGTGTGTATACTGAGTGAGTGTGTGTACTGAGTGAGTGTGTGTACTGAGTGAGTGTGTGTACTGAGTGAGTGTGTGTACTGAGTGAGTGTGTGTACTGAGTGAGTGTGTGTACTGAGTGAGTGTGTATACTGAGTGAGTGTGTATACTGAGTGAGTGTGTATACTGAGTGAGTGTGTATACTGAGTGAGTGTGTATACTGAGTGAGTGTGTATACTGAGTGAGTGTGTGTACTGAGTGAGTGTGTATACTGAGTGAGTGTGTTACTGAGTGAGTGTGTAGTACTGAGTGAGTGTGTATACTGAGTGAGTGTGTGTATACTGAGTGAGTGTGTATACTGAGTGAGTGTGTGTACTGAGTGAGTGTGTATACTGAGTGAGTGTGTGTACTGAGTGAGTGTGTATACTGAGTGAGTGTGTGTACTGAGTGAGTGTGTATACTGAGTGAGTGTGTATACTGAGTGAGTGTGTATACTGAGTGAGTGTGTGTACTGAGTGAGTGTGTATACTGAGTGAGTGTGTAGTACTGAGTGAGTGTGTATACTGAGTGAGTGTGTATACTGAGTGAGTGTGTATACTGAGTGAGTGTGTATACTGAGTGAGTGTGTATACTGAGTGAGTGTGTATACTGAGTGAGGTGTGTACTGAGTGAGTGTGTTACTGAGTGAGTGTGTGTACTGAGTGAGTGTGTATACTGAGTGAGTGTGTTACTGAGTGAGTGTGTGTACTGAGTGAGTGTGTATACTGAGTGAGTGTGTATACTGAGTGAGTGTGTATACTGAGTGAGTGTGTATACTGAGTGAGTGTGTGTACTGAGTGAGTGTGTATACTGAGTGTGTGTGTATACTGAGTGAGTGTGTATACTGAGTGAGTGTGTATACTGAGTGAGTGTGTATACTGAGTGAGTGTGTATACTGAGTGAGTGTGTATACTGAGTGAGTGTGTATACTGAGTGAGTGTGTATACTGAGTGAGTGTGTGTACTGAGTGAGTGTGTATACTGAGTGAGTGTGTATACTGAGTGAGTGTGTATACTGAGTGAGTGTGTATACTGAGTGAGTGTGTATACTGAGTGAGTGTGTATACTGAGTGAGTGTGTATACTGAGTGAGTGTGTGTACTGAGTGAGTGTGTATACTGAGTGAGTGTGTATACTGAGTGAGTGTGTATACTGAGTGAGTGTGTGTACTGAGTGAGTGTGTATACTGAGTGAGTGTGTATACTGAGTGAGTGTGTATACTGAGTGAGTGTGTATACTGAGTGAGTGTGTATACTGAGTGAGTGTGTGTACTGAGTGAGTGTGTACTGAGTGAGTGTGTATACTGAGTGAGTGTGTATACTGAGTGAGTGTGTATACTGAGTGAGTGTGTATACTGAGTGAGTGTGTGTACTGAGTGAGTGTGTATACTGAGTGAGTGTGTGTACTGAGTGAGTGTGTATACTGAGTGAGTGTGTATACTGAGTGAGTGTGTATACTGAGTGAGTGTGTATACTGAGTGAGTGTGTATACTGAGTGAGTGTGTATACTGAGTGAGTGTGTGTACTGAGTGAGTGTGTATACTGAGTGAGTGTGTATACTGAGTGAGTGTGTAGTACTGAGTGAGTGTGTGTACTGAGTGAGTGTGTGTACTGAGTGAGTGTGTATACTGAGTGAGTGTGTATACTGAGTGAGTGTGTGTACTGAGTGAGTGTGTATACTGAGTGAGTGTGTGTACTGAGTGAGTGTGTGTACTGAGTGAGTGTGTGTACTGAGTGAGTGTGTGTACTGAGTGAGTGTGTGTACTGAGTGAGTGTGTATACTGAGTGAGTGTGTATACTGAGTGAGTGTGTATTACTGAGTGAGTGTGTATACTGAGTGAGTGTGTATACTGAGTGAGTGTGTGTACTGAGTGAGTGTGTGTACTGAGTGAGTGTGTGTACTGAGTGAGTGTGTATACTGAGTGAGTGTGTGTACTGAGTGAGTGTGTATACTGAGTGAGTGTGTATACTGAGTGAGTGTGTATACTGAGTGAGTGTGTGTACTGAGTGAGTGTGTTACTGAGTGAGTGTGTATACTGAGTGAGTGTGTATACTGAGTGAGTGTGTGTACTGAGTGAGTGTGTATACTGAGTGAGTGTGTATACTGAGTGAGTGTGTATACTGAGTGAGTGTGTGTACTGAGTGAGTGTGTATACTGAGTGAGTGTGTGTACTGAGTGAGTGTGTATACTGAGTGAGTGTGTATACTGAGTGAGTGTGTATACTGAGTGAGTGTGTGTACTGAGTGAGTGTGTATACTGAGTGAGTGTGTATACTGAGTGAGAGTGTATACTGAGTGAGTGTGTATACTGAGTGAGTGTGTATACTGAGTGAGTGTGTATACTGAGTGAGTGTGTATACTGAGTGAGTGTGTATACTGAGTGAGTGTGTATACTGAGTGAGTGTGTGTACTGAGTGAGTGTGTATACTGAGTGAGTGTGTATACTGAGTGAGTGTGTATACTGAGTGAGTGTGTATACTGAGTGAGTGTGTATACTGAGTGAGTGTGTATACTGAGTGAGTGTGTATACTGAGTGAGTGTGTGTACTGAGTGAGTGTGTGTACTGAGTGAGTGTGTATACTGAGTGAGTGTGTATACTGAGTGAGTGTGTATACTGAGTGAGTGTGTATACTGAGTGAGTGTGTATACTGAGTGAGTGTGTGTACTGAGTGAGTGTGTGTACTGAGTGAGTGTGTGTACTGAGTGAGTGTGTATACTGAGTGAGTGTGTATACTGAGTGAGTGTGTATACTGAGTGAGTGTGTGTACTGAGTGAGTGTGTATACTGAGTGAGTGTGTGTACTGAGTGAGTGTGTACTGAGTGAGTGTGTATACTGAGTGAGTGTGTACTGAGTGAGTGTGTATACTGAGTGAGTGTGTGTACTGAGTGAGTGTGTATACTGAGTGAGTGTGTATACTGAGTGAGTGTGCTATACTGAGTGAGTGTGTATACTGAGTGAGTGTGTATACTGAGTGAGTGTGTATACTGAGTGAGTGTGTGTACTGAGTGAGTGTGTGTACTGAGTGAGTGTGTATACTGAGTGAGTGTGTATACTGAGTGAGTGTGTGTACTGAGTGAGTGTGTGTACTGAGTGAGTGTGTATACTGAGTGAGTGTGTATACTGAGTGAGTGTGTATACTGAGTGAGTGTGTGTACTGAGTGAGTGTGTATACTGAGTGAGTGTGTATACTGAGTGAGTGTGTATACTGAGTGAGTGTGTGTACTGAGTGAGTGTGTATACTGAGTGAGTGTGTATACTGAGTGAGTGTGTATACTGAGTGAGTGTGTGTACTGAGTGAGTGTGTGTACTGAGTGAGTGTGTTACTGAGTGAGTGTGTATACTGAGTGAGTGTGTGTACTGAGTGAGTGTGTATACTGAGTGAGTGTGTGTACTGAGTGAGTGTGTGTACTGAGTGAGTGTGTATACTGAGTGAGTGTGTATACTGAGTGAGTGTGTGTACTGAGTGAGTGTGTATACTGAGTGAGTGTGTATACTGAGTGAGTGTGTATACTGAGTGAGTGTGTTACTGAGTGAGTGTGTGTACTGAGTGAGTGTGTGTACTGAGTGAGTGTGTGTACTGAGTGAGTGTGTGTACTGAGTGAGTGTGTATACTGAGTGAGTGTGTATACTGAGTGAGTGTGTATACTGAGTGAGTGTGTATACTGAGTGAGTGTGTGTACTGAGTGAGTGTGTGTACTGAGTGAGTGTGTGTACTGAGTGAGTGTGTGTACTGAGTGAGTGTGTGTACTGAGTGAGTGTGTATACTGAGTGAGTGTGTGTACTGAGTGAGTGTGTATACTGAGTGAGTGTGTATACTGAGTGAGTGTGTGTACTGAGTGAGTGTGTGTACTGAGTGAGTGTGTATACTGAGTGAGTGTGGGTACTGAGTGAGTGTGTATACTGAGTGAGTGTGTATACTGAGTGAGTGTGTATACTGAGTGAGTGTGTATACTGAGTGAGTGTGTTGTAGTACTGAGTGAGTGTGTGTACTGAGTGAGTGTGTATACTGAGTGAGTGTGTATACTGAGTGAGTGTGTGTACTGAGTGAGTGTGTGTACTGAGTGAGTGTGTATACTGAGTGAGTGTGTGTACTGAGTGAGTGTGTGTACTGAGTGAGTGTGTATACTGAGTGAGTGTGTATACTGAGTGAGTGTGTATACTGAGTGAGTGTGTGTACTGAGTGAGTGTGTGTACTGAGTGAGTGTGTATACTGAGTGAGTGTGTATACTGAGTGAGTGTGTATACTGAGTGAGTGTGTGTACTGAGTGAGTGTGTATACTGAGTGAGTGTGTGTACTGAGTGAGTGTGTATACTGAGTGAGTGTGTATACTGAGTGAGTGTGTATACTGAGTGAGTGTGTATACTGAGTGAGTGTGTGTACTGAGTGAGTGTGTGTACTGAGTGAGTGTGTATACTGAGTGAGTGTGTATACTGAGTGAGTGTGTATACTGAGTGAGTGTGTATACTGAGTGAGTGTGTGTACTGAGTGAGTGTGTATACTGAGTGAGTGTGTGTACTGAGTGAGTGTGTATACTGAGTGAGTGTGTATACTGAGTGAGTGTGTATACTGAGTGAGTGTGTATACTGAGTGAGTGTGTGTACTGAGTGAGTGTGTGTACTGAGTGAGTGTGTATACTGAGTGAGTGTGTATACTGAGTGAGTGTGTGTACTGAGTGAGTGTGTATACTGAGTGAGTGTGTTACTGAGTGAGTGTGTGTACTGAGTGAGTGTGTGTACTGAGTGAGTGTGTGTACTGAGTGAGTGTGTATACTGAGTGAGTGTGTATACTGAGTGAGTGTGTGTACTGAGTGAGTGTGTATACTGAGTGAGTGTGTATACTGAGTGAGTGTGTATACTGAGTGAGTGTGTGTACTGAGTGAGTGTGTATACTGAGTGAGTGTGTATACTGAGTGAGTGTGTGTACTGAGTGAGTGTGTGTACTGAGTGAGTGTGTGTACTGAGTGAGTGTGTGTACTGAGTGAGTGTGTGTACTGAGTGAGTGTGTGTACTGAGTGAGTGTGTGTACTGAGTGAGTGTGTGTACTGAGTGAGCGTGTGTACTGAGTGAGTGTGTATACTGAGTGAGCGTGTATACTGAGTGAGTGTGTGTACTGAGTGAGTGTGTGTACTGAGTGAGTGTGTGTACTGAGTGAGTGTGTGTACTGAGTGAGTGTGTATACTGAGTGAGTGTGTATACTGAGTGAGTGTGTGTACTGAGTGAGTGTGTATACTGAGTGAGTGTGTATACTGAGTGAGTGTGTGTACTGAGTGAGTGTGTGTACTGAGTGAGTGTGTATACTGAGTGAGTGTGTATACTGAGTGAGTGTGTATACTGAGTGAGTGTGTATACTGAGTGAGTGTGTATACTGAGTGAGTGTGCATACTGAGTGAGTGTGCGTACTGAGTGAGTGTGCATACTGAGTGAGTGTGTATACTGAGTGAGTGTGTATACTGAGTGAGTGTGTATACTGAGTGAGTGTGTATACTGAGTGAGTGTGTATACTGAGTGAGTGTGTATACTGAGTGAGTGTGCATACTGAGTGAGTGTGCATACTGAGTGAGTGTGTATACTGAGTGAGTGTTGTATACTGAGTGTGTGTGTATACTGAGTGAGTGTGTACTGAGTGAGTGTGTATACTGAGTGAGTGTGTATACTGAGTGAGTGTGTGTACTGAGTGAGTGTGTGTACTGAGTGAGTGTGTGTACTGAGTGAGTGTGTATACTGAGTGAGTGTGTGTACTGAGTGAGTGTGTACACTGAGTGAGTGTGTACACTGAGTGAGTGTGTATACTGAGTGAGTGGTGTATACTGAGTGAGTGTGTGTACTGAGTGAGTGTGTATACTGAGTGAGTGTGTACTGAGTGAGTGTGTGTACTGAGTGAGTGTGTATACTGAGTGAGTGTGTATACTGAGTGAGTGTGTGTACTGAGTGAGTGTGTATACTGAGTGAGTGTGTATACTGAGTGAGTGTGTGTACTGAGTGAGTGTGTATACTGAGTGAGTGTGTATACTGAGTGAGTGTGTGTACTGAGTGAGTGTGTGTACTGAGTGAGTGTGTATACTGAGTGAGTGGTATACTGAGTGAGTGTGTATACTGAGTGAGTGTGTATACTGAGTGAGTGTGTGTACTGAGTGAGTGTGTATACTGAGTGAGCGTGTATACTGAGTGAGTGTGTATACTGAGTGAGTGTGTGTACTGAGTGAGTGTGTATACTGAGTGAGTGTGTATACTGAGTGAGTGTGTATACTGAGTGAGTGTGTGTACTGAGTGAGTGTGTACTGAGTGAGTGTGTATACTGAGTGAGTGTGTATACTGAGTGAGTGTGTACACTGAGTGAGTGTGTATACTGAGTGAGTGTGTATACTGAGTGAGTGTGTATACTGAGTGAGTGTGTGTACTGAGTGAGTGTGTGTACTCAGTACACACTCACTCAGTACACACACTCACTCAGTATACACACTCACTCAGTATACACACTCACTCAGATACACACTCACTCAGTGTACACACTCACTCAGTATACACACTCACTCAGTATACACACTCACTCAGTACACACTCACTCAGTACACACACTCACTCAGTATACACACTCACTCAGTATACACACTCACTCAGTATACACACTCACTCAGTACACACACTCACTCAGTATACACACTCACTCAGTATACACGCTCACTCAGTATACACACTCACTCAGTACACACACTCACTCAGTATACACACTCACTCAGTATACACACTCACTCAGTATACACACTCACTCAGTATACACACTCACTCAGTACACACACTCACTCAGTACACACACTCACTCAGTATACACACTCACTCAGTATACACACTCACTCAGTACACACACTCACTCAGTATACACACTCACTCAGTATACACACTCACTCAGTACACACACTCACTCAGTATACACACTCACTCAGTATACACACTCACTCAGTACACACACTCACTCAGTACACACTCACTCAGTATACACACTCACTCAGTACACACACTCACTCAGTATACACACTCACTCAGTATACACACTCACTCAGTGTACACACTCACTCAGTGTACACACTCACTCAGTACACACACTCACTCAGTATACACACTCACTCAGTACACACACTCACTCAGTACACACACTCACTCAGTACACACACTCACTCAGTATACACACTCACTCAGTATACACACTCACTCAGTACACACTCACTCAGTATACACACACACTCAGTATACACACTCACTCAGTATACACACTCACTCAGTATGCACACTCACTCAGTATCACACTCACTCAGTATACACACTCACTCAGTATACACACTCACTCAGTATCACACTCACTCAGTATACACACTCACTCAGTATACACACTCACTCAGGTATACACACTCACTCAGTATGCACACTCACTCAGTACCACACTCACTCAGTATGCACACTCACTCAGTATACACACTCACTCAGTATACACACTCACTCAGTATACACACTCACTCAGTATACACACTCACTCAGTATACACACTCACTCAGTATACACACTCACTCAGTATACACACTCACTCAGTATACACACTCACTCAGTATACACACTCACTCAGTACACACACTCACTCAGTATTACACACTCACTCAGTATACACACTCACTCAGTACACACACTCACTCAGTACACACTCACTCAGTACACACACTCACTCAGTACACACACTCACTCAGTATACACACTCACTCAGTATACACTCTCACTCAGTACACACACTCACTCAGTATACACACTCACTCAGTACACACACTCACTCAGTACACACACTCACTCAGTATACACACTCACTCAGTAACACACTCACTCAGTACACACACTCACTCAGTACACACACTCACTCAGTACACACACTCACTCAGTATACACACTCACTCAGTATACACACTCACTCAGTACACACACTCACTCAGTACACACACTCACTCAGTATACACACTCACTCAGTATACACACTCACTCAGTACACACACTCACTCAGTATACACACTCACTCAGTACACACTCACTCAGTACACACACCAGTCCACTCAGTACACACACTCACTCAGTACACACACTCACTCAGTACACACACTCACTCAGTATACACACTCACTCAGTACACACACTCACTCAGTATACACACTCACTCAGTATACACACTCACTCAGTACACACACTCACTCAGTACACACACTCACTCAGTATACACACTCACTCAGTACACACACTCACTCAGTATACACACTCACTCAGTATACACACTCACTCAGTACACACACTCACTCAGTATACACACTCACTCAGTACACACACTCACTCAGTATACACACTCACTCAGTATACACACTCACTCAGTATACACACTCACTCAGTACACACACTCACTCAGTACACACACTCACTCAGTACACACACTCACTCAGTATACACACTCACTCAGTACACACACTCACTCAGTATACACACTCACTCAGTATACACACTCACTCAGTACACACACTCACTCAGTATACACACTCACTCAGTACACACACTCACTCAGTATACACACTCACTCAGTATACACACTCACTCAGTATACACACTCACTCAGTACACACACTCACTCAGTACACACACTCACTCAGTATACACACTCACTCAGTATACACACTCACTCAGTATACACACTCACTCAGTACACACACTCACTCAGTACACACACTCACTCAGTATACACACTCACTCAGTACACACACTCACTCAGTACACACACTCACTCAGTATACACACTCACTCAGTATACACTCTCACTCAGTACACACACTCACTCAGTATACACACTCACTCAGTATACACACTCACTCAGTATACACACTCACTCAGTATACACACTCACTCAGTATACACACTCACTCAGTATACACACTCACTCAGTATACACACTCACTCAGTACACACACTCACTCAGTACACACACTCACTCAGTATACACACTCACTCAGTATACACACTCACTCAGTACACACACTCACTCAGTATACACACTCACTCAGTACACACACTCACTCAGTATACACACTCACTCAGTACACACACTCACTCAGTACACACTCATTCACTCAGTACACACTCACTCAGTACACACACTCACTCAGTATACACACTCACTCAGTATACACACTCACTCAGTATACACACTCACTCAGTATACACACTCACTCAGTACACACACTCACTCAGTACACACACTCACTCAGTACACACACTCACTCAGTACACACACTCACTCAGTACACACACTCACTCAGTATACACACTCACTCAGTATACACACTCACTCAGTACACACACTCACTCAGTACACACACTCACTCAGTATACACACTCACTCAGTACACACACTCACTCAGTATACACACTCACTCAGTATACACACTCACTCAGTACACACTCACTCAGTACACACACTCACTCAGTATACACACTCACTCATACACACACTCACTCAGTACACACACTCACTCAGTACACACACTCACTCAGTATACACACTCACTCAGTATACACACTCACTCAGTACACACACTCACTCAGTACACACACTCACTCAGTATACACACTCACTCAGTATACACACTCTCAGTACACACTCACTCAGTACACACACTCACTCAGTATACACACTCACTCAGTATACACACTCACTCAGTATACACACTCACTCTCAGTACACACACTCACTCAGTACACACACTCACTCAGTATACACACTCACTCAGTATACACACTCACTCAGTACACACACTCACTCAGTACACACACTCACTCAGTATACACACTCACTCAGTATACACACTCACTCAGTATACACACTCACTCAGTATACACACTCACTCAGTATACACACTCACTCAGTATACACACTCACTCAGTACACACACTCACTCAGTATACACACTCACTCAGTACACCACTCACTCAGTATACACACTCACTCAGTACACACTCACTCAGTACACACACTCACTCAGTATACACACTCACTCAGTACACACACTCACTCAGTATACACACTCACTCAGTATACACACTCACTCAGTATACACACTCACTCAGTATACACACTCACTCAGTATACACACTCACTCAGTACACACACTCACTCAGTATACACACTCACTCAGTATACACACTCACTCAGTATACACACTCACTCAGTATACACACTCACTCAGTATACACACTCACTCAGTACACACACTCACTCAGTACACACTCACTCAGTATACACACTCACTCAGTACACACACTCACTCAGTATACACACTCACTCAGTATACACACTCACTCAGTACACACACTCACTCAGTATACACACTCACTCAGTATACACACTCACTCAGTACACACACTCACTCAGTACACACACTCACTCAGTATACACACTCACTCAGTATACACACTCACTCAGTACACACTCACTCAGTATACACACTCACTCAGTACACACACTCACTCAGTATACACACTCACTCAGTATACACACTCACTCAGTATACACACTCACTCAGTATACACACTCACTCAGTACACACACTCACTCAGTATACACACTCACTCAGTATACACACTCACTCAGTATACACACTCACTCAGTACACACACTCACTCAGTATACACACTCACTCAGTACACACACTCACTCAGTATACACACTCACTCAGTATACACACTCACTCAGTACACCTCACTCAGTATACACACTCACTCAGTACACACACTCACTCAGTATACACTCTCACTCAGTATACACACTCACTCAGTATACACAGCTCACTCAGTACACACACTCACTCAGTATACACACTCACTCAGTATACACACTCACTCAGTATACACACTCACTCAGTATACACACTCACTCAGTATACACACTCACTCAGTACACACACTCACTCAGTACACACACTCACTCAGTACACACACTCACTCAGTATACACACTCACTCAGTATACACACTCACTCAGTATACACACTCACTCAGTATACACACTCACTCAGTATACACACTCACTCAGTACACACTCTCACTCAGTACACACACTCACTCAGTACACACACTCACTCAGTACACACACTCACTCAGTACACACTCACTCAGTATACACACTCACTCAGTATACACACTCACTCAGTGTACACACTCACTCAGTATACACACTCACTCAGTACACACACTCACTCAGTACACACACTCACTCAGTACACACACTCACTCAGTATACACACTCACTCAGTATACACACTCACTCAGTACACACACTCACTCAGTATACACACTCACTCAGTATACACACTCACTCAGTATACACACTCACTCAGTATACACACTCACTCAGTATACACACTCACTCAGTATACACACTCACTCAGTATACACACTCACTCAGTATACACACTCACTCAGTACACACACTCACTCAGTATACACACTCACTCAGTATACACACTCACTCAGTATACACACTCACTCAGTACACACTCACTCAGTATACACACTCACTCAGTACACACACTCACTCAGTATACACACTCACTCAGTGTACACACTCACTCAGTGTACACACTCACTCAGTGTACACACTCACTCAGTATACACACTCACTCAGTACACACACTCACTCAGTATACACTCTCACTCAGTATACACTCACACTCAGTATACACACTCACTCAGTACACACACTCACTCAGTATACACACTCACTCAGTACACACACTCACTCAGTATACACACTCACTCAGTATACACACTCACTCAGTATACACACTCACTCAGTATACACACTCACTCAGTATACACACTCACTCAGTACACACACTCACTCAGTATACACACTCACTCAGTATACACACTCACTCAGTATACACACTCACTCAGTATACACACTCACTCAGTATACACACTCACTCAGTATACACACTCACTCAGTATACACTCTCACTCAGTATACACTCACACTCAGTATACACACTCACTCAGTACACACACTCACTCAGTATACACACTCAGCTCAGTATACACACTCACTCAGTACACACACTCACTCAGTATACACACTCACTCAGTATACACTCTCACTCAGTATACACTCTCACTCAGTATACACACTCACTCAGTACACACACTCACTCAGTATCACACTCACTCAGTATACACACTCACTCAGTATACACACTCACTCAGTATACACACTCACTCAGTTACACACTCACTCAGTATACACACTCACTCAGTACACACACTCACTCAGTATACACACTCACTCAGTATACACACTCACTCAGTATACACACTCACTCAGTACACACACTCACTCAGTATACACACTCACTCAGTATACACACTCACTCAGTACACACTCACTCAGTACACACACTCACTCAGTATACACACTCACTCAGTACACACACTCACTCAGTATACACACTCACTCAGTACACACACTCACTCAGTATACACACTCACTCAGTACACACACTCACTCAGTACACACACTCACTCAGTATACACACTCACTCAGTACACACACTCACTCAGTACACACTCACACTCAGTATACACACTCACTCAGTATACACACTCACTCAGTATACACACTCACTCAGTATACACACTCACTCAGTATACACACTCACTCAGTATACACACTCACTCAGTATACACACTCACTCAGTATACACACTCACTCAGTATACACACTCACTCAGTATACACTCACTCAGTATACACACTCACTCAGTACACACACTCACTCAGTATACACACTCACTCAGTACACACACTCACTCAGTACACACACTCACTCAGTATACACACTCACTCAGTACACACACTCACTCAGTATACACACTCACTCAGTATACACACTCACTCAGTATACACACTCACTCAGTACACACACTCACTCAGTATACACACTCACTCAGTATACACACTCACTCAGTACACACACTCACTCAGTATACACACTCACTCAGTATACACACTCACTCAGTATACACACTCACTCAGTATACACACTCACTCAGTATACACACTCACTCAGTATACACACTCACTCAGTATACACACTCACTCAGTATACACACTCACTCAGTATACACACTCACTCAGTATACACACTCACTCAGTATACACACTCACTCAGTACACACACTCACTCAGTATACACACTCACTCAGTACACACACTCACTCAGTACACACACTCACTCAGTACACACACTCACTCAGTATACACACTCACTCAGTACACACACTCACTCAGTATACACACTCACTCAGTACACACACTCACTCAGTACACACACTCACTCAGTATACACACTCACTCAGTATACACACTCACTCAGTATACACACTCACTCAGTACACACACTCACTCAGTACACACACTCACTCAGTACACACACTCACTCAGTATACACACTCACTCAGTACACACACTCACTCAGTACACACACTCACTCAGTACACACACTCACTCAGTACACACACTCACTCAGTATACACACTCACTCAGTATACACACTCACTCAGTATACACACTCACTCAGTATACACACTCACTCAGTATACACACTCACTCAGTATACACACTCACTCAGTATACACACTCACTCAGTATACACACTCACTCAGTATACACACTCACTCAGTATACACTCTCACTCAGTATACACACTCACTCAGTACACACACTCACTCAGTACACACACTCACTCAGTATACACACTCACTCAGTATACACACTCACTCAGTACACACACTCACTCAGTACACACACTCACTCAGTATACACACTCACTCAGTATACACACTCACTCAGTACACACACTCACTCAGTGTACACACCACTCAGTATACACACTCACTCAGTATACACACTCACTCAGTACACACACTCACTCAGTATACACACTCACTCAGTACACACACTCACTCAGTATACACACTCACTCAGTACACACACTCACTCAGTATACACACTCACTCAGTATACACACTCACTCAGTATACACACTCACTCAGTACACACACTCACTCAGTATACACACTCACTCAGTATACACACTCACTCAGTACACACACTCACTCAGTACACACACTCACTCAGTATACACACTCACTCAGTACACACACTCACTCAGTACACACACTCACTCAGTAGACACACTCACTCAGTGTACACACTCACTCAGTACACACACTCACTCAGTATACACACTCACTCAGTATACACACTCACTCAGTACACACACTCACTCAGTACACACACTCACTCAGTATACACACTCACTCAGTACACACACTCACTCAGTATACACACTCACTCAGTACACACACTCACTCAGTATACACACTCACTCAGTATACACACTCACTCAGTATACACACTCACTCAGTATACACACTCACTCAGTACACACACTCACTCAGTATACACACTCACTCAGTACACACACTCACTCAGTATACACACTCACTCAGTATACACACTCACTCAGTATACACACTCACTCAGTACACACACTCACTCAGTATACACACTCACTCAGTATACACACTCACTCAGTATACACACTCACTCAGTACACACACTCACTCAGTATACACACTCACTCAGTACACACACTCACTCAGTACACACACTCACTCAGTACACACACTCACTCAGTATACACACTCACTCAGTATACACACTCACTCAGTACACACACTCACTCAGTATACACACTCACTCAGTATACACACTCACTCAGTACACACACTCACTCAGTATACACACTCACTCAGTACACACTCACTCAGTATACACACTCACTCAGTATACACACTCACTCAGTATACACACTCACTCAGTATACACACTCACTCAGTATGCACACTCACTCAGTACACACACTCACTCAGTACACACACTCACTCAGTACACACACTCACTCAGTACACACACTCACTCAGTATACACACTCACTCAGTATACACACTCACTCAGTATACACACTCACTCAGTATACACACTCACTCAGTACACTCTCACTCAGTATACACACTCACTCAGTATACACACTCACTCAGTACACACACTCACTCAGTATACACACTCACTCAGTACACACACTCACTCAGTATACACACTCACTCAGTACACACACTCACTCAGTATACACACTCACTCAGTATACACACTCACTCAGTATACACACTCACTCAGTATACACACTCACTCAGTATACACACTCACTCAGTATACACACTCACTCAGTATACACACTCACTCAGTACACACACTCACTCAGTATACACACTCACTCAGTACACACACTCACTCAGTATACACACTCACTCAGTACACACACTCACTCAGTACACACACTCACTCAGTACACACACTCACTCAGTATACACACTCACTCAGTACACACACTCACTCAGTACACACACTCACTCAGTACACACTCACTCAGTACACACACTCACTCAGTATACACACTCACTCAGTATACACACTCACTCAGTACACACTCACTCAGTACACACACTCACTCAGTACACACACTCACTCAGTATACACACTCACTCAGTATACACACTCACTCAGTATACACACTCACTCAGTACACACACTCACTCAGTATACACACTCACTCAGTATACACACTCACTCAGTATACACACTCACTCAGTACACACTCTCACTCAGTATACACACTCACTCAGTACACACACTCACTCAGTACACACACTCACTCAGTACACACACTCACTCAGTATACACACTCACTCAGTATACACACTCACTCAGTACACACTCACTCAGTACACACACTCACTCAGTACACACACTCACTCAGTATACACACTCACTCAGTATACACACTCACTCAGTATACACACTCACTCAGTACACACACTCACTCAGTATACACACTCACTCAGTATACACACTCACTCAGTACACACACTCACTCAGTATACACTCTCACTCAGTATACACACTCACTCAGTACACACACTCACTCAGTACACACACTCACTCAGTATACACACTCACTCAGTACACACTCTCACTCAGTACACACACTCACTCAGTATACACACTCACTCAGTACACACTCACTCAGTACACACACTCACTCAGTACACACACTCACTCAGTATACACACTCACTCAGTATACACACTCACTCAGTATACACACTCACTCAGTACACACACTCACTCAGTATACACACTCACTCAGTATACACACTCACTCAGTATACACACTCACTCAGTACACACTCTCACTCAGTATACACACTCACTCAGTACACACACTCACTCAGTACACACACTCACTCAGTACACACACTCACTCAGTACACACTCACTCAGTACACACACTCACTCAGTACACACACTCACTCAGTACACACACTCACTCAGTGTACACACTCACTCAGTATACACACTCACTCAGTATACACACTCACTCAGTATACACACTCACTCAGTACACACACTCACTCAGTATACACACTCACTCAGTATACACACTCACTCAGTATACACACTCACTCAGTATACACACTCACTCAGTATACACACTCACTCAGTATACACACTCACTCAGTACACACACTCACTCAGTATACACACTCACTCAGTACACACACTCACTCAGTACACACACTCACTCAGTACACACACTCACTCAGTACACACTCACTCAGTACACACACTCACTCAGTATACACACTCACTCAGTACACACACTCACTCAGTACACACACTCACTCAGTACACACTCACTCAGTACACACACTCACTCAGTATACACCTCACTCAGTACACACACTCACTCAGTATACACACTCACTCAGTACACACACTCACTCAGTACACACACTCACTCAGTATACACACTCACTCAGTACACACACTCACTCAGTACACACACTCACTCAGTACACACACTCACTCAGTATACACACTCACTCAGTACACACACTCACTCAGTACACACACTCACTCAGTATACACACTCACTCAGTATACACACTCACTCAGTATACACACTCACTCAGTATACACACTCACTCAGTATACACACTCACTCAGTACACACACTCACTCAGTACACACACTCACTCAGTATACACACTCACTCAGTATACACACTCACTCAGTACACACACTCACTCAGTACACACACTCACTCAGTATACACACTCACTCAGTACACACACTCACTCAGTATACACACTCACTCAGTACACACACTCACTCAGTACACACACTCACTCAGTATACACACTCACTCAGTACACACACTCACTCAGTACACACACTCACTCAGTACACACACTCACTCAGTATACACACTCACTCAGTATACACACTCACTCAGTATACACACTCACTCAGTATACACACTCACTCAGTACACACACTCACTCAGTATACACACTCACTCAGTACACACACTCACTCAGTACACACACTCACTCAGTACACACACTCACTCAGTATACACACTCACTCAGTACACACTCACTCAGTATACACACTCACTCAGTATACACACTCACTCAGTATACACACTCACTCAGTACACACACTCACTCAGTACACACACTCACTCAGTATACACACTCACTCAGTACACACACTCACTCAGTATACACACTCACTCAGTGTACACACTCACTCAGTGTACACACTCACTCAGTACACACACTCACTCAGTACACACACTCACTCAGTACACACACTCACTCAGTACACACACTCACTCAGTACACACACTCACTCAGTATACACACTCACTCAGTACACACACTCACTCAGTATACACACTCACTCAGTATACACACTCACTCAGTATACACACTCACTCAGTATACACACTCACTCAGTACACACACTCACTCAGTACACACACTCACTCAGTATACACACTCACTCAGTATACACACTCACTCAGTACACACACTCACTCAGTATACACACTCACTCAGTATACACACTCACTCAGTATACACACTCACTCAGTACACACACTCACTCAGTATACACACTCACTCAGTACACACACTCACTCAGTATACACACTCACTCAGTACACACACTCACTCAGTACACACACTCACTCAGTATACACACTCACTCAGTATACACACTCACTCAGTATACACACTCACTCAGTATACACACTCACTCAGTATACACACTCACTCAGTATACACACTCACTCAGTATACACACTCACTCAGTATACACACTCACTCAGTATACACACTCACTCAGTACACACACTCACTCAGTATACACACTCACTCAGTATACACTCACTCAGTATACACACTCACTCAGTACACACACTCACTCAGTACACACACTCACTCAGTACACACACTCACTCAGTATACACACTCACTCAGTACACACACTCACTCAGTATACACACTCACTCAGTATACACACTCACTCAGTACACACACTCACTCAGTATACACACTCACTCAGTATACACACTCACTCAGTATACACACTCACTCAGTACACACACTCACTCAGTACACACACTCACTCAGTATACACACTCACTCAGTATACACACTCACTCAGTACACACACTCACTCAGTATACACACTCACTCAGTACACACACTCACTCAGTACACACACTCACTCAGTACACACACTCACTCAGTATACACACTCACTCAGTACACACACTCACTCAGTACACACTCTCACTCAGTATACACACTCACTCAGTATACACACTCACTCAGTACACACACTCACTCAGTATACACACTCACTCAGTACACACACTCACTCAGTACACACACTCACTCAGTACACACACTCACTCAGTACACACACTCACTCAGTGTACACACTCACTCAGTACACACACTCACTCAGTATACACACTCACTCAGTACACACACTCACTCAGTATACACACT